>NC_143499.1:33600416-33752708 GCF_051622355.1 Phaseolus vulgaris
ACACAAGTGTTGTGGAGGATTTCAATAAAATACAATATTATGTTAGTTGTCTCAGAAATTCTCACATGAAAGTAAAGGGTTTTCATGTTGGTGCCTTAAATTTGTATGAAAGGGTCATTGCCTTCATTATCACATGGATGCCAACTCCAAGGGGGAGCAATCATGTTGTCCTCACTGAAGAAGACCTTGTTTTAGTTTACTACATCAAGAAGAACATCAAAGTCAATTGGATTCATGTCTTCAAGGAGCATATGCAAAAACCTATGAGGTTAAGTGATTATCATTTTGCTTATGTTATTGTTGTGTCTAAATTTCTTCAATATTTTGAAGTTGATCTTAATGAAGAACTGTCGGAGGTGGTAAAACCATCTCATAAAATTAACAATGGATCACTTAACAAGATGATGTTCATTAAAGTTGATAACAAATGGGTTAGTAAAGAGGAAGAACAAGCAGGTCCTTCTCTTGGATCAAATAGGAAAATCAATGACCAAGTTGAACCAGATGTTGGAGATCAAGTTGAACAAGGTGTTGGTAATCAAACTGGACAAGATACTAGTGCAAATGATGAGGATGGTCCAAGTGTTGGAGTTGCAGAAGATTATGCTATATATGCACTTGTGGGAGCCACCCGTAGATCATGAGATTCCAATGTGACAGTTTGAAAGATTGATGATCAACTGCTTGGACAACATGGCAAGTGATCAAAGGAACCACTATGAGTTTTGTGCAGCCAGGTTCCAACATCTAGCTGAGCAGATCAAAGTTCAAACTCAACTCTTTGAATTCCAATATGGCAAGGATCCTTGAAAGCTCAATATCATTTTCTATTCTTGAAATGTCTTACATTGTCTCCACTTCTGGACTATTGCATTATCATACTGTTTTTCTGCTATATAGATTCCTTTTCTTTGTTTATTTGTGAAGACAAATAGGGGGATAAGTTTATGTGTTTGGTTTTTGTATGTCAACTGTTGTTGCTACTCTGCATTATACTTTGAACACTTTGAACTTGAAATTTTTCTGGTTTTATTTTTGCTACTATTTGGTTAAGCAGAAACTAGTGCTTTAAGTGTTCTTTTATAAATCGGTATTACCCTACTATACTTGCATTGTGTAGTATATATTTCTTTTTTTTGCAGGAACTCTTAAGTTCAAAATCTAAAACGCAAACAACTAGGAATTTGACCTCATCAAGTAGGGGGAGATTGTTGAACAAGGTGCTTTGATACTGGCTGTTTTATGTCAAATCCTTAACAGAAAAAGAATTCAGTCAGTTCTTTTTAAAATCAATCAACTATTTTTCTAACAGAATTTTGTTATGAATTCCAAATTGTTTTTAAATGGTTCTAACTACTTTCAATTAATGATCTAACAAGTTTAACCACTTATAGTCTGTTATGTGATATTTTCAAAAGATAACCACTTATAGTTTTATAAAAAATGTTTTCAAAAGAATATCAATAACTTTTGGATCATTGCTTGTGTGTGAAGTAGGATTTGGGTTTTCTATTCAATTGTTCTACTACTTTGTAAAGTCTAGGTGTATTATTTTTCCTTCTTTGAATATTGTAATTGTGTGTAAGACAATTTCAGAAAGAGGTTCTAGAAACAGTGGTTTTGGCTAAGAGTGTTATGTGTTCTTGAGGGGTTCAAGATCAACATTCTTGGTGTAGTTTGTAATCTAGTTTTGATTGCATAGTGAATTCTCGGTGGTTAGCTGATGACTGGATGTAGCTCTCTGTTAAGAATGAACCAGTATAAATCTCTGTGTGTGAATCTCTCTTTCCCTACTCTTATATATTGCTTTATTTTCTGTTCTTTACATTCTACTACATTAATCAGTAAGTTGTTTCTAGAAAACAACTCGTTAATTAATATGATAATTCATCCAATTGAAAAAAATCAATTGATTGATTTTATAGATCTTTTCACTCTACTTCTAATCTTTGTAAAAATCTTGTGAAAACAATTCACCTTCTTCTTGTTTTGGCCATACATTCTAATAGAAGACACAACGACAGTGGCAACGAAGAGGAATAAAATACAAGAGAAGAGGTGTGATGCTCTCGCGACGAAGAGGACGAAGTAAGAAGTAGCGGGGACAACGACAACAATGGTGGGAGCTAAGTGGCAACGGCGATGGAAGCGGCGTTCGTAGCAGACTTGGAAGCAGCCATGGAGGCAAAAAGAAGAATATGAAAACGTAGAGAAGCGCGAATGGAGAGTGAAGACGCAAGGCAAGAAAATAGGGTAAAAACCTATATTACACTGATTAAGAGTAATAACTAATGTAATATATCTTTTTATTCACTTAATTTTTTTAATATCAAATAACATATAACACCAGTTAGAATGGAAACCAGTGTTATATATATTTTTAGAAACTTTAAAAACTCTTTTTTAATCTGGAAAACACATATAACCGCGGTTCCCCATTCCAACCGATGTTATATGTAATGCCCAAAGCTAAATTTTTCAAATTTTGTTAAACTCTGAACATTACATATAACAGCGAGTGGAATGGGAAACCGGTGTCATATGTCATTTTAAAAGCTTATAAATTTGTTTTAATCTGGGAACTACATATAATACTGTTTCCCTAATCCATCCGGTGTTATAGGTAATGCTCAGAGTTAATTTAATTTTGTTTTGTTATGAGCAGGACATATAACCACCCTAATATTCGTTGTAAAATACGTTGTTATTTGTAGTAGTGTGAACTTAATAATAGTTTTTAAAAAACTATTAATATTAATGTATCTAATGTTAAGTTTGTGTTGTTTGGCTTTGATAAACATTACTTTAAATTGTAGTTCATCTTTTATTTTATGTTGATGTTTTTATTATGCTGATTTAGATCGTAATCTATTTCACTGATCTGTGAAAACCCTTTATTTTCTGACACGCGAACTTCTTAAATGACAATCCCCATATCATATTTTGATGTCCTACATTTTGCTTCTTGTGAACTGAAGAATAGGAAAAATATGAAAGAAAATTCACGGTTACAGTAATACACAACACCAACCCTAAAATCAGAAATGCATTTAATGCCTAATTTTGTGAGACACCCTTTTTTGTCTCTAATTTTTTTTAAAAAAAGTTATCTTTCAACGATAAATACATAAATTAAAAAACAAATAAGAGAAGGAAATAATTAATATTAAAAAATAGATTCGTTATTTGATATTAAAATCATGTAATTAAAATTAAATATATAATATTCTTTTGGAAACAACAACTGAAACATTATTCAACCAATAGAGTTACGACAGTTTTACGACAGTTTCAAATAAAAATGAATAGTGTCCTCGAATCCAATTAATAAATATTCGTATTCAAAAAAAAAAAAATCACATAAATTACTTTAAATTAAGAAAATTATATATGTGTGTTAAAAACGAAAATAGAACTATATTTTTTTTTCTATCATAGGTTTTTTAAAGTTCATTGAACAACTTACAAATCTCGACTTAAGGGCTTTTAACCTGGCCCTGCTAGGCAAGTGGATTTGGAGGTGGGGTTTGGCCAAGGGAGGTTTGTGGAAAGAGATTCTCGACTCTAAATATGGTGGTTGGAGGAATTTGAGAGTGGAAGGTAAACCTTGCAGGGGTTCCCTATGGTGGAGAGACTTGAAGGAGGTTTGGGCCTCTGAGGGCTGGGGCAGAAGTTTTGAAGATGGGATTGAGTGGAAAGTTGGTGATGGAGGGAATATTTCTTTCTGGGAAGATAGCTGGTTGAATTGTGGTGCCTTGAAGGGAATGTTTCCGAGATTATATTCGCTTAGCACGGCTAAAGCTGCTAAGGTGGCCGAGATCGGGAACTGGTCTAATGGTGTTTGGATTTGGCATCTGTGTTGGCGTAGATCCCTCTTTGACTGGGAGAAGTTGTTGGAGGAGCAGTTGAGTCAGTTGCTGCAAGGGATAAAGATGGATACAAGAGGGGTGGATAGCTGGGTCTGGAAGGCTGAGGGGTCTCAAAGCTTTACTATTAACTCAGCTTATATTAAGGTAAGGAGGGTTAGTGATGGGGAATTCTCTCCGATTTATTGTAGGTTGTGGAGGTGTAAAGCTTTGCCTTCTGCTGTTTTCTTGGCCTGGAGGGTGTTGGAAAATAGGATTGCAACTAGGGTTCATTTGGTAAGGCGCGGGGTGGTGGTTGAAAACCCTGTTTACTGCTTGTGTGGGAAGGTTGAAGAGTCGTCGAGTCACTTGTTCTCCGTTTGTGACTTTTCTTGGAGGGTCTGGTGTCTTTGCTTTGAGTGGCTTGGGGTGTCGTTCGTAATCCATTTGGATCCTATGCAAAATTTTATCCAATTCAGGTTGAGTCAGCCATCGGTTTCAGTTAATGATGTTTGGGGGGCAATTTGTGTTGGAATTGTGAGTGAAATTTGGAAGCATAGGAACTCGACCGTCTTTAATGGAGGAGTGGCAGATGTGTTAGAAGTTTTTGCCTCTGTGCAAGTAAAGGTATGGTCCTGGATTGCTGCAAAGTCCCGCGAAGTTTACTTTTCCTACCCCTGTTGGGTTATGGATCCTTTGACATGTATACGGCTGATTCGGTAAAGCTAGTTAGCGCTTGGTTTGGTTGGTCCTTTGTCCGACGATTTTGGGTGCCAAGTTAGAAGTTAGATTCTATGTGTTCTTGTAAAAGGGTTGGACCACCCATAAAATGGTCCCCATTTATTTATTTTTTATTGTTGATAAAAAAAAAACTTACAAATCTCACTATTTACTATGTTTGCCGTATTGTGAATATTACTAAATCAAAGAGTTTACACACAGCAGAAATCGAATATGAATTTTTGGTACATGATTTATTTCCACAGTATTTCCACATTTAACCACTACATTAATTCACCAAAATACTATATAACGTTATTCTAAAGTTCGATCTACTTCAACAGTATAAGGATTTATTTTCAATAGGGTTGAAATGGTTTGTATGAGTTATTACCTCTGGGATGAACAATCTTTAACATCTTCATTCCCTTCCATCAACTGATGCATTAATCGTATGTCCCTTCAGGTTCTGTACATCTAAAACCCAAAATTTCTCTAGAATAGTCAAAATGTTTAACATTAAATTATTTTCTTTTAAGTGAAGTGTTAAATTTAAAGATTATAAATAAAAACAATACTGAAAAAGAGAAATTACCAAAAGTAATCAATTAAATTAATTAATAAAATTAATCATTGATAAAACAAATTAGCGTTTTATATTAAATGTCACATTAACTAAAAATTATGATAATTTCATTCTCAATTACAAAGGATATGTTTTGGATAGAAATTAGTGGGGTGTTTAGAACTGCTTTTAAAACTCTATTCGGTATATAGAACAATTTTATAAAAACACTTTCAAAAGCTTTCAAAAGTCATTCTAGAGTCAATAAAAATTAATATCACCTTATTCCTTTTTTCTCTTCTCATAGTTTGTACTCATTATCTCAAGCCAGGAAAAAAATAACATAATATTTTTTCTTGTTCATATCCTCCATCATCTTAAAATGTCAAATTCAGGATTATCATTTTCAACATCATCCTCCATATATCTCTCCAACTCATTTCTTTGTTCATCTCCTTATTTTTCTTTTCCTTTTCATTCTAAAATGATCATTCCAATCTTCATCATCATCACTATTGTTTTCATTATTTGTTAGCTTAAAGACTATATTTGAAGTTGTTGTTAAACTCGAATGATGAAAGTAATCAAACTTCTTAGAAAAGTAAGTGAATTAAGTTAGTTTTGATGAGAAAAATGTTGAAGATGTACTGATTGTTAAAGCTTTCATTGCATTATGTAAGTCTTACATAAGGTAATTCACAAGTGCACATAACTTAATACATAACCTTTTTCTTTAAAATATTAAAATATTTAAAAAAAAATTCTGAATTTAATCGATTAAGCATTTAGATAATCAATTAATTTGTTTTTGATACGTTTCCATAGCACTAAGAACATAATAATTGATTAATAAGTTTTCATAATTGATTAAAACACTGCATAACTAAACATATAATTTAACTTTATTATTATGGATTACTCGATTAATACAAATAATAATCGACTACTTTGTTTCACCTATTACACTTGCTTGAGAGTGATTAGGATAATTGAAAGATATCTGATTTTTTTTTCTTAATAATTTAATCAATTAAGATATGAGTTGATAAACTAATATGTTCTTAAAAGTTTTCTAGAAAAAATAAGAACATATTAGTGATTAAATGACAATATAATCAATTAAAATAATATTATATTTCACTGCATTTTCTCTTTAAATATAACATAATCAGTTTTAAACCAAGTTTCAAAAACTGTACAAATATAACCTTTCACTGTTAGTTCAATGACTTTTGAATGCGTTTAAGTTTAGCAATTAGTTCATATCAGTAAGTTGTGTGCGACTATTTAGTCACAAAAATGTAATTTTATAAGAATCAATTTTACACTATCAGGAACTAATTTGCAATCAAACTATAATGTTTATCGATCAATTGTACATTCTACAGATTGAGAAACTAAATCAAATTTCTCATTATTTCGATGTTTAAATTGATAACTTCTCACACATTGAAGGGGCATATTGATTATTTATCTAATGTAGTAAATATAAAATGAGGCTAACCTGACATCGTTCAGTAAGTAATGATGGACAATTGTTACTAGAATGATATCTCAGTATTCTCTTGGAAACCTAAAGAAACAAGGACGTAAACTAAAGAAACGATTCGAAAGTCCTTAAAAAAAGAGTTGAAAACGTAAAATAGAAAGCTATGGCAACTTCCATATAAGCTTTAATCCTACAATGATAAAATATTAGTTGAAGTATCTAAAACAAACACAACGGGAAATCACATCTATATGTAAGATAATGATGCTACCTTTCTATTTCCCTGCACAAATGTTTGGTGCTAAGCAAAATGAATCCAACATCTATAACTGTACCATCTTTGGCTTCTAAAAGGATCTGTTTCCTCCTCTGGAAGGCTTCTCAAAATAGGGGTTTCTAATGCATGGAGGAGGCATAACCCTGCAACGCAGTGCAATTGCTGACACGTAATTTCCAGCTCTCGGCGTTTTACAATTGCCTGATGATCATCAGAAAAAAAGACGTAGAACTGAGAGTATATCTTGAGATATTGAAAAAAGGAACTTAATTATTGTTATTTTCTAAGAAAATCACTTAAAAATATACTCATGCATTACTTAACTAATCATAGCTCAATGATCTACACCTCAATAAATGTTATTGTAACTAGTGTTCTTTGACTTGGTCGGTCACTATGTGTGCTGACTGATACAGAAAGAAAACTGGTTTTTAGAGTTAAGTGGAACAATAGTGAGTGTTAGAGAGAGAAGTTTGGAGGTAGGTATGAAAAGAGTAAGAGCATTGGTAACAAAGCAATTCTTGACTAAGAATTAAGTAATCATCCATAATCTTGTTGGTGACGGTTGAAGGCACCAACTCCTCCTTCTGGTTTTGCCTTTTCCTATCATTTGGTTTGTTGTAAAATGTGGAAGAGGAACTGTTACTTCCTTTCTCAGCTTTTGCAAAAAACAAATTTCATCTTAATCGTTTACCTTGCTGAATTTGAATCTAGACATCGCGATTGGATTCAGAATTCTTCGAGTTATCATGAAAAAGGGGCAAATAGCAGTTTCCTTGCCATTTTGACTTCTTTAACAAATTCTTCAATTTCTACTTTAAAATTTATAGCGTTAAAATAATTATATTTCTAAATTATCTGTTTTAGCATTTAAGAATTATGTGATCCTCTATATTAGTTATAACAAATAGTAAAGTTAAGATTTAATTGTAATTTTTATCATCCAAATTTGATTTTTATTTGAAAACTTTATTATTAATTTTTTATTGTATTATTTAAGATTAAAATTTAATAATAAATAAATTATTTAAAATATAATATATATTCCACTTGACATAGAAATCATCTTATATTTATCGTCATTGCATTATTTATAATTTTGTAATCAGTTAACGAAAAATAAATAAGTATAATTTTAAATTTAAATAATAAAATTGAATAAAAAATACAAAATTATAAAAGTTTAGTTATAAACATATATGATTGATTACATAAAAATAAAAAGATATTGAATCCTCGCATTTACATTTTTTTGTCTAAGTAAATTATTGATTTTTTAGTCTCAATGTTAGAGACTAATGTGAATGTATTGTCTCTTCAATAATAAATAGTGAACTATAATAATTATATAAAAGATTTTGCATATTAATGTTAATTATGCTTTATGTTAGTTGACCATTTCCATTAAATAGTTTTATGAGGTTTCTAGTTTGAACTTTATCTTCTATGTAGATACTAAATTAATGAAGATTAAAGAGATCCATACACATAAGATTCTTAAATGCTAAAGTTAATAAGAGCGGAAAATATTATGTATATATATGAGTATTGAGTGAAATAGTTATAAGTAAATATTTCCAGTATAATACAGAAAATAACATTGTGTAAGTTTAAGCCTCGTACTTATCTAGTTATAATGCACTAAAATAAATTAAAAATATTATGTTATACATTTGTCCATACATGGATCTTTTATAATTTTATAATTGGGACATGATAACAGCATGTCTAGGAAGAACGTTTTTCCATGAAGATTAATAGAGGGCCTTCTGTAAAATATTCCAAACCGTCATGGTTGTTCGGTTTCATTGTGAATTGATTTGATAAGGTTCCAATTTCATATATTGCTTTAATTGAGAAGGTAAGTTCAAGAATGAAAAGAATGGGGAAGAGGAAACCAAAAGTATTCCATCAAAATTTATTCCATCAAATATTAAGGCTAAAAACAATTTAATATTAAAATTTTCCTAATATTTTCTTTGACTAGATCAATGTATCTTGCACATCACAAGAAAATAATTAGATAATAACTAAATTTAGAGATCACCAATAATTAGTCACTATCACTATAAGAAAATTATGAAATAGAAAACAATTTTATAGGCTAAAAATAATTAGTTGCTATAGAGACTAAATTAGAGACCATTTTAGAAACTAAAAAACTTTTTGATTTCTAAATTAATTTATATTATTGTTAAATGGTTTCTAAATTGGTATTTAATTAGCTAGCAAAGTTTTTGTTATCAAATTTAGAATCTAAATAATTGGTAGTTAAAACCTTAGTAGCTAATTAGATACCAGCTTAGAAACTATTTAACAATAATAGAAACTAATTTAGAATCCAAAATTAGATACTATTTTATAGACTAAAAAACCAGTGATACCTAAAGTGATTTCTATTATTAATAAAAGTTTATAAAATAATCTTTAAATTGATATCTAAATTAGCTACCAAGATTTTAACTACTAATATTTTAGATTATAAATTAGTCTCTAAAAGACTAATAGAGACTAATGTAGAATATAAAGTAGTAATTAGCTAAAATCTTGGTAGCTAATGGTTAAATACAAATTTAAAAACCATTTTATGAAATTTTATTAATAATAAAAACTACTTTAGATAACAATACACTACAAGAAATTTGTTATTTACATACCGATTATTATATAAGGATTCAGATCCATATGTAAAGTGAGCATTACATATGGATCTACGGATCCAGATCCGTAGGTAAAGTGAGCATTACATACAGATTTTTACATACGGATCCAGATTCGTATGTAAAGTGAGCATTACTTACGGATCTAGATTCGTATGTAAAGTGAGTGTTACATACGGATTTTTACATATGGATCCAGATCTGTATGTAAAGTGAACGTTACATACAGATTTTTACATATGGATTCGGATTCGTATAATTCTTTATGTGAATTAAAAGCAATGAACAAACTAAAAAAAAATGGAAATATAAAAGAAGGTTATAGGAAATTGAAATAATTTTAAGATTTGGAAATGAAGAACAAATAAACAAATGGAAATGGAATTATGGAAGGTGTAATGGAAGAAAGAAAAAGAGAGAGATGAGAGAAAGCTTATGGAATGGAAGATGGATCGCACCACTTGGAAGGATGGGAGCTTCCAAGATGAGTGGTGAAGGACTGTCACTTGAGGTGCACTACTCTAAAGATAAGACCGAAAATTCTAGAGTACATAGACTCATTAAACACTCCTGTAGATTTTCTCTTTTATTCAAAATTCAATGTAAAAATACATGAGGCGAGACACCTTTTATATAGGAGAGAGTGACTTGGGGAGAAAGAGCGAGGGGGGTAGGGGTGTCATTTGTTTGAAACCTTCTAAGAAGGTAGGTCAAAGAAACCATAAATCTAGGTGCATATGTCATGAAAGGTGGGCTTGACACAAATCCATTTTACTAAGCATACCCTACTCAAATTACTAAGCACACCTACTCTAGCTTATTCTTTTATTTGGACCTCCAAAGTGAGCCCAATTTATTTATATAAACTTTTCTTTTAAAAAGACCAGAAAAAAGATCATCTGATGCTCTGGCCTATGTCCAATTATTCTTCTGTTGAGGTCTTTCTGAAGTTTGGTGAGGTTTTGTCTTGGATGATGAGATGACTAACTTAATTGTGAAGTGTCTATTGTGTCCTTAGTCATTTGTTTGTCGAGATGGTTTGTATCACCATGAGTGGTTGCATTCCAAATAATACTCAGTCTTAGTCAAGAGTGTCTATGGTGCAAATGATACTCAGTTTCAGTGAGGTGTAGTTGAGGTTCAAAAAATACCCATTTTATATTTGCAGTAGTAGTTTGTCTAGTGATGCTTGATTAAGAAATGGATGTAGTCTTGGTTAACAAGAAAACCAATATAAAACATTAAGCGTAAATCTTTCTTCACTTTAACACTTTTTAGATTGTATGTTATTGAATCCACTCAAACTAATGAAGAATACACATTAACAATGTTTCTTATTATTGAGCTGAAACATCACTTAGGAGACTTATTCAAATGGTACTAATCTCTATAGACGCTAAGAGACTAGTGAGACTATCCACACTAATACTAAAAGATACACGTCTCTTCTACTAAATAATCTCAAGCAATTAGATAGTTTATAAACCTTTAAAAAAATTTATTGAAACAAGTTTTTCACACCAAAATAATCAAATTTCATCATCACATTTTTAACATCTCACCCACTATGATAACAAACCTTTACAAAAATTTTACCAAATCAATATTTTTACATCCAAATGATCTAATTTCATTTTTAGCATCTCACCCACTATCGATAAGAAAAAGGTAAAGTCACAAAACCTAAATTCATCTATCATTGAATTCGTGCATATTAAGCATACTGAATCTTCATAGATTTTCTTGTTTAAACACATCCTTTTTGTTTATCTAAATAGTTAAGAATTTGGTTAAACTGGTTTTTCAACAATTATTCTTGTAAGACCATATTTTAGAAAGAAAAAAAAAACATGATTCTAAATTACATTTTAATGTATGTATTTCCTAACAACAAAGCTCATTAAACAAAACTGGATCCGATCCAATCTTTTGTTTATTCTTCTCTACAAGGTCGATATGACCATATATAGGTAAAAAGAAAATAAAAACATAAAACTAAACACCACAAGTTTAAATGTTTATTAAAGGTGAAGAACATAAGATAAAATTTTGCATAAAATATAGCATAATTCAGGTGCTTTAAGTTTGAAGGAATATGTGAGAATGCAACATGCAATAATGAAAGATGTGGTACTAGTTGCAGTAGGACTTGAAAAATGAAATGAGTTATGGTACGTTGATCGTGGAGATTTGAAGGGCATGAAAAGAAAGTGAATGAAAAAAAATTGATAATGTGATCCGTTATGAAAAGATAACGTAGAATCTTTGGGAATTTGACACATATAAAATGATGAATTAATGGTACAGGGGCACGCCTAAGAGAATATATGTTAACTTTAAGGTGATGGTAGGTGGGGACCCAATGCAATAAGACAAGAGATTTGTGGAGCATTAAGATGATTATTGGAAGTGTGAGTATGTATTTACCTCAACAGGAATAAAGAGCTTTGCCTTTTATGCTGTAGGAGACTACGCCAAACAAATATATTGATTTCGATTGGAAAAGCCTAAAACTTTGGGATGTGACTTCAATATCTTCATTTCTATATTCTAATCATCATTTTCTCAATCCAAAACGCCACTTAAACAACACATGAGATTCCCAATATATTCCACTAACTTCATCAAACCGAGAAGTGGAATCAATGGTACTTCAAAATCTATTACTGTCCTTTCTTCCCAATTAAGTTACTTCCCACTTAAAAACGATCTTATTGGATATTCATAGTTTATAACACTGTTACTCATCGTTAACCAATATTTTTTTCCAAAGAAATTTTATTCAAATATTTTACCTTTTCTTTTATTATCAACTCATATAAAATTCACCTACCAACAAAGACTATGTTAAAAAATTATGTCAAAATTTATGCAGAAATATCATTTCGGTAATTTTACATGATATACATACATACATACATATATATACATACATATATATATATATATATATATAAGCTGTTTCTATTTGGATTTGTTTAAATTATACATAATATTTTTTTGTATAATTCCATCCGGTTACTTAATAATTTTATTTTTATCTATGGTTTATCTGAACTATAACTACAAGTGACAAGAAAATTATTAGACACAGATTAATTTCAAAAAAAATATTAAATAAAAATAATTTTAAAAATAAAAAATAATTAATTATTATATTAGTTATACTATTTTAAAAATTAAAAAAATCATTAATATTTAAATTAATTTATATTATTATAACTAGTTGTTAAAATTTTGGTAACTAATTACATATTAATTTTAAAATTATTTATTAATAATAGAAATTATGATATTAATAATTATTTTAATATTTAAAATAATATTTAATTTAGTTAATATAGTGATTAATTTTTTTAAAATTAAAATTAATTTTATTCAATAATTTTATTATAGTATGTGAAAGCTGAAAATCTTCATTCCAAAAGAAATATACTATCAGATTAATAACTGAAAAATTTAAGATTAATAATTTAATATTTATTAATAAATAAGAAATTTACTATCAAAAAGTATATTAAAATAAAATCTAAATTCGTGAACTTGTAAATCACTACAAGAAAATTATAAAATAGAAACCAATTTTTAGAGATCAAAATAATTAGTTACGATAAGAACTAAAATAGAGACTAGTTTCGAAACTAAAAAAAAATTGTTTCTAAATTAGTTTTTATTATTTTCTATTATTGTTAAATAGTTTCTAAATTTGTATTTAATTAGCAACTAAGATTTTAACTACCAATTGTCAAATTTGGTAGCAAAAACCTTGGTTGCTAATTAGATACCAATTTAAAAACTATTTAACAATAATAGAAAATAATAGAAACTAATTTAGAAACTAAATTTCATTTTAGTTTCTAAAATGGGCTCTAATTTAGTTACTATTGTAACTAATTATTTTAATTTCTACAAATTAGTTTCTATTTCATGATTTTCTTGTAGTGAATATACTTGTATTTAGTTATATTTTAACTTACAAATAAATTTATGTAATGATAAAAAAATTAATGTAAACAATAGGGTGTGATAGAATGAACTGTGAATTATGAGAAAACTAATCTATGTGGGCTGATAGACGACTTTAGTACTATTTTACAACAGGTAGATTTGTATTACATCCCTCAATTAAGTACTAGTAAAAAATAAACTTTATGCAACTATATTTTGTTAAATAGAAATTTATTTTAGTTTATAAGAAAATAAAATTATTTAATTTGATTGAAAATGATAAAAAGTATTTTTATATTATTGTATAGATGTACCAACGTCAATTAAATATGAAGCAAAAAGTTAATAGAGTTCAGTCTTGTGCATAAGATAATATGTGTTGTTTAATAAAAAGAAGTTGTGTTGTTTAAACAATTCAATCAAGCTCAATCAATGAACTAATCAAATAGCATTCCAGCTTTTTATTTAATCAACCCCAACCAAGTAAAATATAATTATGTACACCTGAGTCCTGGATACACAACATAAAATCTTTATAAAACAAATAAAAAATAAATTTTCTTTTTTAATTTTAACAGCTATAATTTAATACAATTTACTATTAAGTTAAACAACTCAAAAGAAAGAACCACTCATGAAAAATGCAGGAACAAAATGACTATATTCCGATACCATAAAAATAAAATATGATGCAACGCACCATGCATGGAAAATGCAATAATGTACAAGTAGAAGGTGACACAACAAAGACGCACACAATCTTCTACTTTTTTTTTCAATATTTTATTCTTACCAACTTTTAAAATTCATCCATATTTGCTAGAGAATGGAAGAAACATTAGAAATGTTCTATTTAAGGTATTTTAATAGAAGTTGATTAATCCGTCATTAAAATAAATAATTCTTAATAATGATTTCTCATCATGTTTATAGATATTTTTAATGATTACATAACCGTCGTTATATGATGATATCCAACGGTAGATATATAGTAAATCAACGATATGACAAAATCAAACAATATCACACATTTTTAATAATAGTTTATGTTTATATTGTTTGTTGTATTTATAATACTTTTAATATTTATTGTCACTATATCTGTATCAAAATTATTAAATAAAAAAATAATTTTAAAAATTTAAATAATTAATTATAATTATTAAATAAAACTTAGAGATTAAAATAATTAATTATATTAATTAAATTAGAAATTTTTTTTATAATAAATTGCAGTGGGCAAACTCAAAGTCAAGTCCCTTGAGTGATCAAAGAAACATTAACCCCTACACTAGACAAGTTTTTTCGTCACATTATGATTTTTATTATACTTATTATTAATATTATAAAAATTATTAATATTATTTAATATTATTATTATTACAATTATTAAAAATATTTTGTATATAGTACTTTTTATACGGATACAATCTGTATGTAATTATTTTTGTTTCATGGCATCAAGATTACATACTAATTAAATCCGTATGTAATGACTTTTGGCTTACAAACGAAAAAATCTGTATATAACGTCTATTTACATACTGAATTAAATCTGTATGTAATCACTTTTGTTCTTATGTACGAAAAAATTCGTATGTATTGTCTATTTACATACTGAATTAAATCCGTATGTAAATATGCGTATGTAATACTCACTTTACATACGGATTCAAATCTGTATGTAATAATCGGTATGTAAATGGATAATTTCTTGCGGTGATTGCTATTAGACATTGATGTCTTTTTTGTTATAAGCATTAAAGTATGGGTGTAATAGAGACGTAAAAGATTTGAAGATCTCTATGGCTTATGTGGATTTTGTTAATGGATTAGAACACCTCTATCCCATTTAATTTATTTGTTTATTTGCTGATAAAAAAAACCTTTTAAAAACTAATTAAGAATAAAATATTAATAGTTAAAAGTTTGATAGATAATTTAGATACCAATATAAAAATTATTTAAAATTTTTTAATAATAATTAAAATTATTTAAATATCAATAATTTTTTAGTCTATAAAATAATATCTAATTTAATAAATATAATAACTAATTATTTTTTATCTAAATTTGATTGTTATTAATGATTTTGTTATAGCGTTGGATAATAATTTTGAGACCACAACAGTATATTGAAGACTAGTTTCATATAATTTGGAATTGATAGTCATTTATAATTAAAGTTTATTCAAGTGCAATTATAACTCTAGGTTATTCAAATATATGAATAAATTGAAACGAAACCAAAAAAGTTAATGTAAAGCAATGAAATTGAGAAAGGTAAAATCTATTCTAATGTATACTAGTAAAGAGATAAAAAAAAACTATCTAAGATATCATCGTGTTATAACAATAATAAAATATGTTCTCTTAAGTGGTTATGATATTATCACATGCTTGACAGTCCAAAGTGCTTATGATATTATCACATGCTTGACAGTCCAACGATTGTGTATATGTAAAAAAATTACAATGATATTCATCTTTATACGATAAATAATTGTTAAGACACAAACAATACAATACTTGACTAGTTTAAGTAAAAAGTTTTTATTATAACAAATATTCATAAGTACTTGAATTAATTTTTAAGCTTATATGTTGTATATGTATAAATTGGTTTCAGAAGGGAATTAAATGGAGTCTTAAACTTTTTTTGCAACAATGAAATAGTAGATTGTCGAGAAGTGTCTAACGGGTTGTCTAATAGATTGTCTAGAAGAAATATTCTTGTAAGAGTGTCTAATAGATCACCTATGAGTATAAATTAAAACATAAACAACAATAAGAGTAATTGAGAGATCAACACAAGAGTTTATCCTGATTTACCCTACCTTGGGTTATGTTCAATCCCCTTAAACAACTACTTACATAAGAGCATCTACTAACCAACTTATTTAAAACAAGTATTCTCAAATCTTCAAGTTACAACAAGTATTCATTGTTGAACATCTCAAGGATCCCAACTCAAAGTGTTTGATGAAGTCATCATTGAAGCCTTGAGTGAATACTTGTTGCCTTATGTGTCTACGTAGCTTAGGTTTTTTTTTGTTGTTGTAATGATTCATCTTTTACCTTAGGAATGATGAAGGGTCCAAGAACAAAGTAATTTTCAATTGGTTAAACTGTTTTTTAATTGATTAAAAAGGTTTTCAACTGATTAAAAATGTTTTCAATTGGTTATAATTTTGTTTTTTAGAATGGTGTAGTTTTTCAACTGATTAAAAATGTTTTATGTTTTCAATTGGTTATAATTTTGTTTTATGAAATCTGTAGCTTTTTTTTTCAATTTATTATCTTATAAATCAATTGATTGAAAATACTGAAATATTTTAGACTTTTTTTAATGCGTTTTACTTCTGAAAAACCATATTTTAATATGTATGATATCAAGTATTTTCAGTTTAAATACATTCCTTTTAAGAAAAAATTGTTTTTAAACAAACTAAGAGTTTTAAGTAAAATCAACAGATTGTTTTGATTTTCAAACAGTTGATTTTCTTGGTAGTACCCTATTCTGTTTTAAATATGTTTCTATTTTAACTCTTATACAATGGTGAGTTTCTAAGAATTGCATACACACAATAAACTTTTTCAATTTAACAGAATCAAGAGTGAGTTGTTTATGGAAAAATATTAATCTTTGTTGATCTTTGAGTGTTCTTGGAGCCCAATTTTCATCATTCAACTTGAGATCAAAGGTTATTCAAAATGTTGTTGTGAATTGAGAGATCCCTTTGTGTTTATTGGTTCATAGCTAAGGTGAATTTGTTCATTTTCATTACTGTGTTGTAATTATGTGTTTACTGGATGTAACTCTGTTGTGAGTGAATCAGTATAAATATTGGTGTGCTTTAAGCTTTCTTTATCACTACACTTTATTTTTCTGCAAAAATGTACTTATTGATTTAAAAATCAATCGATTGTTTTTATCTACAGATTTGTTTGGCTTTTTGAATTGAACAAAACTAATGTGCTCAACAATTGTGTGTGGAACTTTGAGAATTGATTCTATTTCCATACACTTGCATTCATTACTTGGTTTACAAGTTGCTTGAATCAAAAAAATTATTGAAGAATTGCGCTTGATTTTGTTGGAAAGTAGCTAGTCGGTTCTAGCGTTCCTTCTCCTATTCCCCTTATCCCCGCTAGCTTCTGCTCGGGCTTGATTTCTGAACTTTCTCACCCCTCCAGCTTCATGAACATGGCAGCTCTCTGCCTAAGCTCATCCAAGCTTGTAGCTAGCTGCATGCACAAGTTGTCGGTCTCGGTCGTAAGGTCGTGATCATGTGGTGCATGGTCACGTTTAGGCTCAGATTTTGAATACTCATGGCCACCTTCCTGAACCTGTCAATGAACTTCCTCAAGGACTCCCTCTGCTCCTGGAGAATGTTTACCAGGGCAATGGAGGTCAGGTGATGCAGTCAACTGATAGTGAACTGCGTCTCAAACTTGGACACCAATGTTTTAAAGTTATAGATGGAGTTAGGAGGGAGCTTCGTAAACTAACTCAAAGCTCTTTCTTTCAGTGATGTAGGGAACACACAACATAGAATTGCATTGGCCAAGGTGTACAAGTTCATATGTGTGGTGTACACGTCTATGTGTTCGTCAAGGTCGATCGTACCGTCATAACGATCCCTGTTAAAGTCTTTCCTCTTATCCGGTAGTGGAACCTCGATTTTGGAATCGGTGAAGGGGTGTCAGCGAGCTGAGTCTAGAGATCATAGGGAGCGACCTGTTAGGATAAAATTTGTCCTCAACTTCCTGGGTGTGGATCTTATCCTTCGATTCCTCAATAGTCCTAGACTCGGTAGGGGTGGTGAAGGACCTCCCGACAAGGTTGGTCGACCCGGTGGATGAACCCCCTCCACGAGATTCCTCTTCATTCTTCTTTCAGAGAGCTAGGATCTCATCCTCATTCTTTCGCTTAGTCTTTTTGTTCTTTCTCTTCATCTCAGCCATCTCCTTTTGCAAGGACATCAAGAGTCTGCTCAGCATAAAAAAAATTCTCGTTCACCATGCTTTGGGTTGATACCATCTACTTTTCTCTTTGCATTAATTCTCTCGGCCAAACGGTGGGTGTCAATTGTTCTCGAACGGGGTTGAAACCAAGAGAACCATTTGAGTTACTTCTCTACCTCCTTGGTCGGTTCGTCGGTCTGCACTTCTTCTATTCCTCTCCAAGCGAGCTCCTTACTCTCCTCTTGTCACTCTGTCTCTCGGTCTCCACAAAATCCAGAATCGGATGGTACCTGCAAAAGGCACTCTGACGTTCAAGTCAGAATTGAGTATTCGACACTCGGTACTCTGAGCACTTTATAATGACGTACCTGGCTCTTGGATTTTGTGCTTATTTATATGGTTGTCATGGGCCTTTTCTTATTGGGCCAGGTTAGGGAGTTGGGTCATGTTTAGAAGTGCATTACGTAGCTCTTGATTGTTGATTAGCCTCACTAATCCTGCTTAAGCGTAATGGTCTTTGTGGTGTCAGTTGACATAATGACCAGGTGCAGAGTTATAGTCTCGATCGTACGGACTTTGCTGGTACAGATAGCAGTGTAGTTTGCATGGAAGTGGTACTGTGTGGTGAGTTGTCTTTTGGTTACATTTATTTTTTAAAGAAAAATAATGATTTTACTTCTAATTTTTCTCTTACTTCTATTTTATAACTTTTTTAATCATAAATATTTTATTTAATTAATAGAAATAAATATAAACAAAATTTTAGAATAAAGTAATAATATCCAAACAAATAAAATTCTAAAAAAACATGGTTTGAAACTATCCTCTTATTTAAATCAAGGTTCTATTTTCTCAAAAAATGCTACATATTTTTATCGATAAAAAAATTAAATCATTTAAAGAATGTTCCAACTATATAAAAAATATTATAAAAGTAAAGTTTTCATATATAAATATATACATTTATATAAATATATACACAGAGCTAAAATTTTATACTATGCCTACATGCCCTTGCTTCTGGATATTGTGATGAATCCAATTACTTGTAATTATATAAATATTTTAAATTATTCAGGCCTTTAATTTAATTATAGATTTATGTACTATATAACATTATTAACCTTTTGTAATTACTTTAACACCCGTATGCATTGTACTATAACTTAGTTGATGATGTAAATGTTTTACATAAAACATATATAAAAAATTAAATTAAATTTAGATATATATTCTATTCCAAAAAAATTGACAACCAACCAATTTAAGAAAATTGTGTAGAAATACCGGAGTCATCATAGCCACATGTATGTTGTGGAATGGAGTATATACTGTCAGGCGATCGGCATCTTCAAACACTGAATACTTAAACCTAAATGATTCCATCTTCCATCTTTTCACAAGATCAAAATACATAAGCATAATCGCTTTTAGGAATATGCAAACAAAAACATGTTGCAGTTTAACAACAAGGCCTAATATTAATTTCTGTGCAACTTTTTTTCGTTTTATGGAAAACATAAGTTGTTTTAGATTTTGTTGCCCTTAAAATAAGTTTATTTTCCAAAACAGCTTATGGTATTTAAATTACTATGGGAATGTTTGATTATACCTTTTCCAAATGGAGTACGCGCTAAGAGGAAGAACCAACAAACACTAATTATGATAGATCATTGATGGAAGCAAATTACGTTGGGAAAAAAAAAAGGCAGCTACAGGTAAAACGAGAAGAAGATGGTGCACAGTCAATGGCTGGGGGCATTTTCATGTTAATGGGAAGATAAAACGCAGAAGCTATGATTGGTGAACGGAACTTCACCAATTGACGTGGGTCCAACATTGTGAAACATAAAATTAGATATAAAAAGAAGAAAATAGTCGTTGGTGAAACTCGATTTTGACATCCAAAACAAACTATTGTGATACTATTTAAAGTGAAAATATTCTTACTCGTTCACTTAAGAATATATTATTTTAAAAGAGGCATTTCTGTTGTCAAGTGAATTGCATGAATGCTTTATTCCATTAGTTCTAACTATCGAATTACAATTTTTTTTTATTACTTGAACTACTAATTTGAGGGAGGAAGGAGGGAATACAAAGTTTATTGAATATTTTTTTTTCTTAAATATAAATATAAAATAATCTATATATTATTGTTCTTACTAAAAATCGAATCGGACAGGTGGAGATGAAATAACTTTCTTAACAAACAGTTACTTGTAAAGTTGATCGATCGCAAAGAGAGGAGAGGAGAGGGCTCCACCTATAGAAGATCGTCTGACGCTCTGAAGTCATTAAGAACATAAGAATTTGAGCATAAAGAGTGTAATAAGTATAATAAGCATGAAAAAGTTGAGCCTACTCTTTGAGAGTCATTGCCTATTTATGGGTTCTCGTTGATTTGGATGGTTAAGAATGCATTGAATAGTTTTCATGAGACATAAGTGAATTTTATAATAATATCTTGTAATCGAGTTAAGTGTTTAAAAATTGTGTTAAAATGAATGTGGACCTTTAGGAATATTTGTCTCATGTTTGACCCTGGATATCTAGAAAAATCGTCAACCAAGCCTTACATCCCATCATGGGTCACACCTTAATGATGAATTGGTCAGGACGGTACACAACCCTCAGTCTCAAGTCGAAAAGGTGAAGAGGCTTTCACATGGCACCAAGAAGCTTATGAAAAGACATTGCTCTAACAATTATTAATTTGTCTTTACACGTGTATTAAACATTACATTAAATGAGCAGTTATTAGTCTGAATATATCTAACTGTAATTGGGGTATGTACATAAGTCCCCCAACTCAGAATCTGAGAAGACTTATAGGTGAATCAAATTTGAAGGATAAACAAGCTCGATTTGGACCCGTTTGGGTTTAGCGTAGGTCGACCCTAACATTTAATATACATGATTGACTAACCAATCCTTAACTCATAGCTAAGATTCTCAAATAGGCCTTTACTTATGTCCGACCCTTGCTAAAACGGTACGGCTTATCAAACTTCTGAGAAATATCACGTCGCAATCAAATATTTTCTCGCTACACAAAAGGATTGGTCTTAATACGAAAGCCTCACGTGATCATTCTTTTAGGATGCCAAAAAAGATTAGTCTTTAAAGAATTCTTTGTGGTTGCCTATGCAGTCACCATGCGGGCGGTCTTATGATTTCATAGCCGCCACGCGGGATGGTAAATCATATCATGTGTGTCGTTGTTTGCAAATCATATATATATATATATATATATATATAATTATGTGTAAATCATATAATGGATGTGGCTGCCATGTAGGCGGGCTTACGCTTTGTAAATCATATAATTTAAAATTATGTGTGGATGTCATGCAAGCAGTCTTATGCTTTATAAATAATGTATAGATTGTCACTGCGAAAGAGGTTGTCATCGAGTAAGTGGTATTATGCTTTGAGGCCACCGTGTAGGCGATCTTACACTTTATAAATGATGAATAGGTTATCACAAAGTAAGTGGTCTTATGCTTTGTGGCCACCACGTAGGCGGCCTTATACGCTTTATAAAGAATGTATAGGTTGTCACCGCGTAAGTGGTCTTAGGCTTTGTGGCTGCCACATAAGCGATCTTATGCTATCATGTGTGCAGCCACCATCTGGACAAACTTACGCTTATTTAATTAACTCCTGCAACCATACTCATAGATAAAAATTGTTTAACCAAATTAAATAATCAATTGAAACTTCAAAATTTCTTGTGGAGGTAGGAAAATTTTTATCTAGTCTCACGGTGGACCAATGTTATTACCAAAAATTGAATCGGACTGACTTTCGAGGTGTAAATGAAACTGGTTCCTTGCAAACAACTATTTGTGATGTTGATTGATCATAAGGAGAGGATGGGACTCCACTTGTAGAAGATTCTTCGACGATCAAGTCAGTGAGAGCATAAAAATATTTTGAGTATAAAGAGTGTAATGAGTATGAAAAGGTTGAGCCTATAGGTTCTCGTTGATTTGGATTGTTAAGAATGCATTGAATAACTTTTATGAGACATAAATGAACTTTATAATAATATCTCGTAATAATCGAGTGAAGTGTTTAAAAATTGCGTTAAGTGGGTGATTATTGGTTTGCATGCATCTTACTTTAATTGTGGATATGTGCAAATAAAAATCAAGATAATTATCCCGAGACAAATTTGTGTTAGGAAATTAATGAGTATCCCAAAAAATTTGATCAATTTTCGAAAATCTTGTTAGAAATGAATGTGAACCTTTAGGAATGCTCACCTCATGTTGGACATTGGATATTTAGGAAAATCGTCAACCATGTTTAGATCCCATTATGAGTCATGCTTTAATGTTGATTTGGGCTTTAATGTCGATTTGGTCTAGGATAGTATAATTATGTTAGGAATTTAAGGTGAGATGAAAATATCATATTTAGTAGAGATGAAAGGGATGAGAAATATACAAGTAGAAATACTCACATACCAATTCATTTAAGATTTTTTGTTGTTGAATGTGGTGTATTTGTTTATTTTACAAGTTTGTTTGTAACTCATTGGTGCACAAAACATTTTTATAAATTACTATATTAACTATAAATTATAAAATAGAAACTAATTCTATAAACAAAAAATAATTAATTATTATATTAACTAAATTAGATATTATTTTAGAGACTAAAAAAACTATTTCATATCTAAATTAGTTTCTATTATTAATAAATAATTTCTAAATTGGTATCTAATTAGCTACCAACTACTTTAGATAAAGTTGGTATTTAAAACCTTGGTAGCTAATTTATTAATAATAGAAACTACTTTATATATCAATAATTTTTTTAATCTTTAAAATAATATATAATTTAACTAATATAATATCTAATTATTTTTATCTCTATAATTAGTTTTTATTTAATGATTTTCTTGTAATGAAACTATTACATCTTAGTTAGATATTTCTAAAGAGAGTCACTAAAGAGTTATATTTCATGATTCATTTATTTGTTAGGTTGGAAGTTTAGGATAAGTTCATTTTGCCACGAAGTTGGTGAATGCTTTGAGATTGAAAGACAATGCAAGTTGATATCTTTCAAAACATAAAAGCTAAATAGAGTAAGTGAAGTTTTTTCTAACAAATTTACAACCTCAAAGAAAATCACAAAGAAAAGATAGAAAAGAAAAGGTCAAGTAAAAATATTGAAGAAACAAATTAATCATCGATGAAAGTTAAGACATACGTATGTGATATATGATCAATTATGTCTTTTATAACTAACATTGATGAAAGTTAAGACATTAATGATGGTCCCTTTTAACTATAATTATATAAAATTGTTACATAATAATTTTGCATTAGTGTACATTGTTTATATTATATAAGTATATTTGTAAGGTCCAATCTATTGATTGATAGTATAACAAAAAGCATATATTGCATCACGACATCTAATTAATTCATTGATTTATTTTTTAATAAATTTTTATTAGATGATTATACTTAATAGTTTAAAAATATTTAAATATTTTATAACAAATTTAATGTAGTATAACATAAAACTAATAACAAAATATTATTTAAACATGTACAATCTATAATATCCAAACAGAATTTTGAATGATCTAATGTGTATTTTCTTAAACCAAAGAGACTCACCTATTTCAATTCTGATTAACACATCTAGAATGAAAATTACATGGGAAAAAAAAGGAAAAGCAGAGAAATTCGAAAACTTAAAAAAAAAAAGATTGTAATAGAAGAAAAAAAAAGAACAGAAGAGTACACGTTGTGTTTGTTAAAGTATGGTTACTACTCTCTTTTTTGAAGTTTTGGTTACTACTATAGGTATCAAAAGTTCAAAAAACTTGTGTATGCAGAGAAGAACGTATAACCTAGTAGTGAAAGAAAACTAAAAATTAGCTTTTCTAACAGATCATGAGTAGACAGCAAATAACATTATTTACATGCTAAAGTTGGACATAGAAAAAGGCATATTTATTTTTTATTTCTTTCAAAGATACGAGTTTAAAGTGTAATGCTTTTAGCAGTTACGTACATATGCATCATAAAAAAATAGACTAAAGATAGTGAGAACCAATAGTAGTTGCTTTAATTTGAGAAATGATTATGATAAAGGCTTGAGCTTTGGTTAGTGATCAACTTGTGGTGGGTCATCTCCAGCAAAAATTTAGAACTAGATTTTTACAGTAAAACATATCAATTCATAACATATAGGTGCCAAAATTCCCCATGTTAATTTGCTATACCCAAAGCCGCCATATGAAACAAAAGGAGAAGCTAAAGTATTAGAAAATGGTGCATATCAAAGCAAAGCAAATCATTACATTGCATTACAGTAATTTACATTTTACAATTTAAAGAGACATAAAACCATCTTAATCCACTCTCTTCTTACCTCCACTTCTAGTAAACTAGCACTGGATAATTATTTATTTTAATAATTTGATATACCCTTGAAAATAAAGCGAAATAATACTTAGAGAAATGTTTCATGATTCCTCTCTAAATATTTCACAGACATTTGAGTACCAAACTCATAAAGAAGAAGAGACCAAGACTCACTTTAACATCAAACATCGGATACATTTAACATGGTTTGGCTCAAGATCTTACGACATTTTTTATTTATTTTTCATCTACGAACCAGTACGCATCGCAGAGGTGTCTTCATTTCCATCGAAAGCTTAAGGCATTCCGAAAGATCCACTTGTTGCGCCGGGACCCATATGAAGTGGCGGAGAAGTTGCGCGAGCCAGAGATGGGCCGTGCCCAAGCCCAAGGCCCGGCCCGGACACACCCTACGTCCAGCCCCGAAGGGGGCGAGCCTCAAGTCCGACCCCATGATAGAAACGTCTTCTTTGAGGAACCTCTCGGGCTTGAAAGCCCATGGGTCTTCCCAGATGGACGAGTCATGAGATATTGCCCACATGTTAACCATGGCTGTTGTGCCAGCTGGCACAAGTACTTTATCGACGTGGACATCTTGGACTGCGAGGCGGGCCCATGATAGTAGTGGACCCGGTGGGTGCAGCCGAAGAACTTCTTTCACTATGGCCTGTAGGTAAGGCAGGTTCGCAATATCCGAGTCTCGCACGTGACTCTTTTGGCTGATGCACGTGTCGATTTCTTCGCGGGCTTTCTTTTGTACGTCTTGGTGTAAAACCATTCTGGCCATCACCCATTCTAGGAGTATTGCAACTGTGTCTGTTCCTCGAAATACCATTTCCTGCTCAAAATAACAAGACATAGCTATATCTATGAGCACATCACATCACACATTTATATGCCATCACTGGGTTACTCATTCAAACATATTCACAACATTACCTTCCATGCAAGCCCTTTATTTCTCTAAAATATGTCCCATATTTCTCTCAAATCTCACACTCAGAATATATATATATATATATATATATATATATAAAGTTTATGCTTCAGAAATTCCTATTAATGTTTTTGTTTGACTGTTTTGAGGGAAATGTAAGACATAAGTAAATTGTGGAAAAGGATGCATGCTTTTATATGGTTTTACTTTATTTATATTATTATTATCCATGGATAGAAGTCCACTGAGTGTGGGGTTTGATTTGAGTTTGGGAGAAGATTACTTACCCACAGAATAGCCACCATATCTGAATCATCCAACCTTTCTTCTTTTGGTAAGGATAACAAAGTGCTAAGAAAATCATTCTTCCCAACAAAACTCCCATCTCGTTTTCGCTCCTCCACAATTTCCCCAACCACACTACCAACCTTAGCCGCCAACTTGTGGCACCTTCTCTTCACCCCATGAAAGTCCAAAAACTTGAGAGGAAAATAATCTTCCAAGTTGAACTTCGCAATCAACTCATACCCCTCCTTAACCATATCACCCAACTCCTCACTCTTATCATTATTCCCAAACACACTCTCCAAAATATTGCACAGAGATCCTTCCTGAAACACGCCCCGAACGTCCACCACCCCTTTCTGCTCCATCTCCTTCCACGCGCTCTTCACCATGTCATCTGCCACCCGCTGCCGGACACCCTCCAAACCCTGAATCCTCCTCGGAGAGAACATGTTGAACGCCGCAATCCTGCGTAGGTGCCTCCAGTAGGTGCCGGAAGGAGCGAAACCAATGGCACGCTCAAACATGAGAGCGCGCGCGGATTCTTTTATGGGACGATCCGAAAACGAGGATCCGAATAAGATTTGTCTCGCAGTCTCGGGGTGGCTGCTTATAACAACCGGAGTGGGTCCCAGGCTGAGCGCCATTAACCTCTTGGCGTTTAACGACGCGGCTAAAGCAGCGAGTTTGGCGTGCGCCAGAGAGCCCATTAGAGGCAGAGAGCCCAGTATGGGCCAGCCCATAGGCCCAGAAAGTTTTGCATTTGGTTTTTCGTTGTTGTGATGATGTTGGACTGGATAGTTTCTCCATGCAAAACCTCCAGGGACAAGCCAGTAGTTAAGGGAAATAGTGAAGAGGGCAACAAAGAGAGTGGCGAGTGGGGAAAAGGAGAGGGTATTCTGGAATTGGAACTTGGTTGTTGTTGTTGTTAGTGCAAGGGCAAGCACTAGGGCAAGAGAAACCAATAACGAGGTTTGGCAGGAGAAGGATGTTGGCGTAGGTTTCATGTTTGGTCGAAGAGAGGAAGAAAAATAGAGGAAGATCGATGGATAGGGAATTGTTGCTATTTTCAGAGATGGACGTGTGTCATGGATTCAGCATGTGGGGATCAGTGGGATATATAAGCATGGAAAGTGGATAACTTAAACACCCTTGGTTAAGGTAACCATGGTTAAGAACTAACAAGCCCAGGTGCTATCAGGTTATGACGTGTAAATATATTCCTATGAACTTGCACTAAAACACTAACTTTATGTCTCTATCACACCCCTTCTTCTTCCTTTCCTTTTTTTTTCTCTCTCTCTCTTCTTTATAAATAAATAAACACCTGCACACCTTCATTTTAAATAATAAATAAATAATTCAATACCAAATTTCAACCTCAGTTATAGATTATTCTATGCTATAACAATATTTTCAATTTAAGAAAATAAGTTACTTTTATTTTAGCTTTGGAAATATATTTCACTAATTTAAGGTATTCTGAATTTAAATTCCACACGTTTAAAATATATTTCACCCTTCGGAATTTAAAGTGTGTGTGATTAATTAGTTTGACCAATGACTAACTAATAAGCGTCACAGATAAGCAAGTCGAGTTTAATAATATTAATTAAATGTTACATATATTGAATTAATATAATTTAAGGATTATATTTTGATGAAATGTAATTACAAAATTCAGTGAGTATAATAGTTTGACAATCACAGCACTGAGAGAATAAAATAAAGAATGCGAATATTAAGATGCATTATCCATGTTATTATTAGGTAGATTGCTTTAGTTTACTCTTATTTCAAATTCCTTATAGATAATCTTTATATTAAATTTCTGGACTTATTTTATTTTCACGTACGGTTAATAAATCATTGTGACCTGACTCAAGCTTCGTGTCTATCCATATACGGCCTTTTAGTGGGTAATGTCACCCCCAAAACACTAGGCCAATTTCTTGGAGGCTTTGTGCTTCGGATAAAAGTTGAGATTTTTTTTATACAAATTTGAATTATAACATACAAAATGAGAAAAAAAAACTGTTATTTTGGAAGAAAAAATATTTTTTTGAATTCTTTCAACTGAAATCCAGGTAGCACCCTTCTTCTGGGGACATACTTGATCTTTGATCAGTTCATCCTTTACTTTTACCATTGACTTGTTCCACAACTTTTTGTTTATTTTATATTTTTTTAAATAAAATTTTATTTTAAAATGAAAATATCTGACAAGATTAATTCTTATTTTTTGTTTTAAATTAGTACTTTTATTTTTTAAAGTAATTAGGACATTTCTTTTCTACATTTGTCTCATATTATCTTCTACTTCTAAAGAGTTAATTTTTTAAATTTATTTTAAAACTAAATTTTCGAATATGGAGATTAAAAACCAAACACGTATAGAGAAATACAAAAATAACCTTACTTATTTTATAAAAAAATTAAAATTGAGATGAAAAAAATCAATTTTAACTGAGCATAAGTTTAATTAATTAATTTTTTTAATCTCATTCTCATACTAAAGTTTTGTGACATATGATTTAAAAAAATCATCTTTGTCAAAATTTCTTCTCAATTGTTTATCATTTTTTCTTTTGAACTTTTATTTGTTAGTTCTATAAAGAGTATCATTTTTATCTTAATTGTTCTTTTCCAATATGTTACCTAACAATATTAGTCAACATTTTTCATCTAGCAGATCATTTTCATCTCAAAAGGTCAAACAAATTCAAAATTAAAAAAACTAAAGAATAATTTTAAAGATTCAAAAATAAGAAATTAAGACTTGCAAGATCAATAGGCATACAAATGAATTCCTATAAATAGGAACAAATTGATTGAAGTAAAAAGGCAAATTTTCCATGCACCTTTGTACCTTTCCCTACATCTCTATACATTTTTTCAATTTTAACAATATCTTTCTTAGTATGGTGGAGAGTGTGATGTCTTTTTCTTCATTTTCAATGGGTGGTGATTGTTTGTAGTGGCTGGTGAATGTTGATGGTTAAGATAAGTTTTGTGGTGTTTTTACTGGTGGGTGATTGTGTTTTTGTTATTTTTTTCATTTTTTTTGAAGCCACAAAATCCAGAAAAAACCAGCGATGTGCAAAAATGGAGTACAAACTCAAAAAACAAATTTATCTTTGCACTAGGAACGTCGAATATAACTAACCTTCTTATCAACTCTCTCACACACGCTTAAATGATGGAATTGTTCTCTCAAACATTGTGATTGGAGAAGAATGAAAGTGTTGCAGCGGGAGGGGAGTATGGTGGTGAAGGGGTACAACTGAGATTATTTAAAAATGTGAGGTTATGTTTCATCTAAGGTTATTTAAAAATTTTAAAAAGGTTAAAACAAATTTTTTACAATTAATATGAAGCTGCATGATAAGAGTATGGAGATAGAGAGAGATTTTTTCAATAAAAAACTACAAATAAAGAATGATAAATTTAAGGGAGTTTCTTCCTGCACCTCTACATTTTTCTTCCTGCACCCCCACAATGTTATGCAAAGACAAACATATCCCTAATATTTTCTAAAAACCCTAAAAATGCACACAACACTCACACTCTACTCTTTCTTCTTTCTTTGCACACAAACAACCACTAGTGCAAAAAGAAGAAAAGGATACGCTTTATTTAGTGCGGCTTTTGCGCTACCCGCTTTCGAAAAAAACGCGGTGGCATTTTTGAAATTATTTTGATTTACGAATGCGGTTATTTGAATAACCGCACTTGTAAATCAAAGCGCTTGATTTACGAATGCGGTTATTCAAATAACCACATTCGTAAATCAAAATTCTTTGATTTACGAATGCGGTTTTACCTTTAACCGCATTCGTAAATCCTTTTTTACCTTAAATTTTGAAGCGCGCCACACACAATTTCAAACTTTATTTCTCGTCTTTGCCTTCGTTTCGCGTTTGCACTCTGAGTTCGTCTCCTTCTACTGCATCTGCATTCCATTTGTGCAATGTAAGTTTCTTGAACTCTCTTTTTTCCTCTTCATCTTCACAAATATATGCATAAATGTTTTTCGTTTTTCTTATATATGTTTTTTTCCTTGCATTAGTGGTCTCGAAGCACTCTTTCATTGTCTTTGTGGTTTCTTGTGGATTTTTTGGTTTGCTCCGTTGCTGCTTCCCTGTCTGTCGTCGCTTCTGCTGCCGCCACCGTTGTTCGCTCCCGTGACTCTTCATCAATCTTGGCTTCACACAAGATTGACAATGTTTTAAAATTTTTAATTTTTTTTAATGATTCGGCATATACAAGTGCGGTTAAAGCAAATAACCGCACTTGTAAATGGTATTTATAAATGCGGCTCTATATAGCCGCATTTATATTTCTTGATTTACAAGTGTGTGTTGATCAAATGCGGTTATAAAGCCGCATTTATAAATTCAAAACAACCGCATTTGTTTTATGTTTCTGCACTAGTGAACACACAGACAAACTACATTGCTCTCTCAATGGCGGCATTACTCCATCTCTTGGCATAGGAAGGCGTTTCTCTTGGTGGTGATCGGTGGTGTCTCCGACGACTTGGTGGTGGTTCAGTGGTTTCTCTTAGCGGTTCTTTGTTTGGAGAAGAAGGTAAGTAAATTGTTTTTGGTTTACGAATCTATAGTTCCATTTTTATTACGGATTTTCGATTCCACAATACATATGTTGTGATTCCAAACAGTGCAGACTGCTAGGTTTACAGAACAGGGAATTCGCACTTTGTTTTTTTTGTCTTTTAGAATATTGAATACGCAAAATGTCTAGATTGGTGCATCCATAAATCTTTTGGATTGGTGAGTCCAGTAATCTTCCAGATATGCGTATCTGTAGTATGTTTTTGGATTTCAAAATCCGTAATGCAAAAAGTGCATTATGGATTCACAAATCCGTAATTCAAAAAAAGCAAGTGCCCTTTATCAAATAAAAGGTCAAGGCTAGTTTCAAAATTTTAAAACATATGGGGTGCAGGAAGGAAATGTAAGGGTGCAGGAAGAAACTCCCTCAATTTAATGGTGCATTAGAGCCGGAATGTGGTTGGCCCAATATGGCTAAGCCCAATTACTCTACAGCAAATTGATTCTCGTGCAACCGTCCTACTCCATTCTTGTTGCTCCATGATTCACCACAAATTCACTGTTGCTTTGCTGAAAACTATTGAGAATGCACATATTCGCGCATATCCACACATATACAGTTTGTTATTTTAGTTTTTGTAAAACCCTATAAAAAGGAGAACATCTCTTTATTGTAAGTGTGATATATAATAACACAAATAAAAAGAGTTTTTTGTTTACCTTGTTGCTTGCTATTCCTTCTTCTTGTTTAATCGATGCAACTTACACTCTAGGGAGCCATCAAGTTTCCTCTTCTGCGGAGATTCTCCACACCAACAACTTTTGTTAGTTATAATACGCGCACTCATACTTCAATATCAACACAACAAAGAAAATTGACGTTGGTTTTTGCCTCCTCTATCAAACTGTACGGAATCAGGAATGAAAAACGCATCAGTTCCGTTCGTAATTCTTCACGACTTTTTTTTTTGGGTGAGGGATTTACAATCCAAAAAAGTTTTGTTAAAACCATCAGCGATTAAAAAAAACATACATTTGACATTGTTTTTAATAATATAATAATATTTTTTAATTAAAAAATAAAATAAAAATAATAAAATATTAATTTATTAAGATGTGAAGTATATATTTTTACTGTTTAGAGTGTTAATATATCAACACCCTTTACAATCGAGTCACAAAATCTCAAGTAGAAAAATGTACAAAAGAACATGAAATAGGAATCTTCACGAAATTCCACAAATGGATTTGGATTATTATTTACACCTTTAAAACTTTCTTTTTGTAACATGGAAAATTTTTTGAATTTTTTTAAACTGAATATTCAAAAATATAATTATGGAACCTAACTCTAAAGAAAAATTATGATAATCTAATAGCGATTTAAGAACTCAAATATGAAAATCAAAAGCCTCAAGAACTCTAACTACATAGAAATTGAAAAGAAAAAGTCAAAAAGCACAAGTAATGGAGTTTATAACAATTTTGGACTAAACATGATTGTAGACAAAATATTTATCACCTTAAAATCAAAATGACTCAATTATAAAAAAAATTACCTAATAAATTTGAAGAAAAGTCAAGAAATTTCAAAAGAATACACAGATATGACTATTAGAGTACCTATAAGACATACATAGAGGTTCAAGATGATTTGAATTCAACAAAAAGATAAAATACAATTTCAATTGGTAAAAAAAAAATCAAGACAATCAAGAAAACATACAAACAACACAAAAATAAATAAAAAAATAGAAGAGTTACTTATCTTTTCAGTCAAAACTCTGATATCTATAATGGAAAAACACCTTCATTTGCATGTGTATCTCTTATTCTTCTTCAATATTTTGGTTTGAATTTCTTTTATGGATGATGAATGAAAATGGAAGCATGTAAGAAGTGTAACAATATCACGGTTTGAGATGGAAATTATGAGTTTGATTCTAGGTGAGATTAGGCCAACACACTAATTTCTAGAGTGAGGTTGGGCCAACAAATTATAGAAATTTGTGTAATAAGAAGACAATTATGGAGAGAACTTTGACATGTAGAAGTGCCTCAAAAATTGGACAACAATTTTTTACTCAATTCAAAGTTACAAATCATGTACAAGGCACTCCTATTTATAGGAGATGAAGCTTGTAAGAGAAGTTTCTATCCCTAGATAATCTAACCTTAACTCTGACTTACAAATCAAGTTTCATAAATCCTCTTAAATGAGAGTGTGACAAGTGTCACCCCATTGACGCAAACCCTCTCCATTGGGAGAGTGGCAAGCGGCAAAGCGCCACATGCTCATGTAAGAAGCGTCTAACCCTAACTTGCATGACAAACTAGGGTTTTTAACCTAACTTAGCACCCAAGCTAAGGTTATGACCTAGTTGGTGCCCAAAATCCTCTCCAAGGTTAGGTTATTTAACCTAATCTAAATTTGGCTCATATATAAAACCCAAAATGAAATTACTGTTACTTGGTCCAAAATACAAGGCTCAAAATAAATTATAAATTACTCTGTTCAAGTTTTACAAAGCTTAGAAGAAGAAAAAGACTCTTCACATATGAGTACTCCACTCCAAACAATAAAATATAAATGAACTAACATAAAATTAACAACTATATCAAATAAATATGTCAAAGTTACACGTTTCATGAACAAGAAAATATAAAAATAAAATATTATTTAAGTTACTAAAAAACTATAGTAATTAATTGTGATCTTGTGTTAGACTTTAAAAATATCATTGTTGTTATTTTATTTCAATAAAATTCAATACAACCTTGAATTAAAGGAATAAAATATTATGCAGGTTGACCCACTCTATCTTTTAACTAGCTTGCATAGGTTGCGAGTTATACGAGATAGACCTAAGTGGATCAGCGAATTAAAATACTGAACACACCCCACATTTTTTTTGTCGAGTTATGGGTCGGCCCGCTAGACATTACAGACTCTATTCCAACATGTTTTTTTACAACATAATCAATTATAAATGTTCAAATAAATATCATCATGATTTGTTCACAACCTTTTGTACATATTTGCAAATAGAGTGTATTCATTTTCAAGTTTCGTATAACTTTTTCTTTTTTGCATATCATCTCTGTACAATTACATTTTAGAGATCACACGTTGACTAGATATAAGGTCATTTCATAATATATAAGTGAGTGTAAATCTCATCATGTGAGTTGATTTTATAAAATTGAGTTAGACTTAAAATTCACATTCTAATAGTAACTTTTTCTCCACTTTTTTTCTTTAACTTTTCTTCGCTCTTCCCTCCTCACATCACTCAACCAAACGAAACGAACCAGGAGTGAATTAGAATGGGTAAAAATAGAAAAAAATAATAATAAATGCAATATTAAAAAAGGAAAGAAGAAATGGGTATATATATTAAATATTTTATAGGATAACTTAGGCTTCTGTTCAACCCCATTACTTAAGAAGTGGTAATCGACTGTAGTTTTGGGTTTTAATGCCCTTCCCACTCAAAACAAAAAAGAAGTTAGAAGATGGATAGTGAAAAAGGAATGCTATACCTTCTTTTAAGACTTCTTTATCTAAATTTCATTGAATAATATGAATTTATTTCCTACATTCATTAAAATACTATTTTTAAAAAAACATTTGAGGAGCTAAATATGATATATTTTACTTACCTGTTCTTGTCAGGAAAACATTTACCCAAGAGAAAACAGTTCTTTTACTTTTACCATATTTTGATCCATCATGTTATCCATATATTAAACAAGCATGTTTGCTGCTTTCACAAAGAAGACCACACATTCGCTCACAGTATACCCATAAAAATTGTCCCTCATATTGCTTAGTACAGAAGAATGCAGAGTATCAATGCTATAATTAAGATTCAGATGAATGAATCAAAAATTTAAATAACTAGATTAGTTTATCTTATGTTAAAGAAGAAAAATACTGACAATTTTTTTAACAATGATAAAACCCTATTTCACTAGTTAAAATTGGTTGCATTAACCACACAATATCATTCAATTTAATATATGATATGTATTTTTAACAATTTCAATCAGTATTTTCGGCCTCACTTTCTACCTCTTAGCAAGATTTGAAATTACGTAATTTATCTCCCTCCTACTTTTAGTTGTTTTCTTTGTTAGTAGTATTATTTTTATTATTAACTAAAATTTATTAAGACTCGCAAATGAGACTTAATATTTCTCATTTGGGAATGTTAGGGGTTGTCATCTTGTTCCTATAATTAAATTAAAAATGTAATAAGTTTAATTAGTGGATTAAGTTTATTTCAATAGTCCAACTTTGCATACAATAGTATAATGAAATATTTTGGCAATTTTACAAGTTTATTTAGAATTTTTTTAATTTTAAAGTAAAGGTAGTTAACAATTTCAAGATAAATGATGATTGATTCTTTATAATATAAATTAAGATGGTTTTATTAAAAAAAGTGTGTATGAATAATTTTTCAGGTTAATTGGTCTTTGTTCTTGCTCTTCTGCTCTTATGCTTTATGGTGAAGAAAATCAACAGGAGAACCACAAAGTGAATGAAGAAAGAAAGATAAGCAATGAAAAAAAAGAGTGAGAAGCTTGCTTGAGTGAACCAAACAAAGATCACCTGCAATGTACTTGTACCATCCGACAACATGAAATCTAGATTTATAATACCCATTTGATAATATGGATACTACTTAGTCCATCAAATTTGGAGTGTTAATTAGATATTATCCACCTAACCACCTACAGTGTATCATAAAAAAACGCTGATAATCATATTTAGTTTAGATTACCATAAATCTCAGGATTTATATGTAAAATTCCACATTTTATATAATATATATGTTAGACTCTTAACCCTAAACCTTAAATTCTTATTATCTATAAATATAAAAATTACTTTTTACTTACTCAATATTTATTATATTTACTTAATACTAAAAAATTATTATATTTTTACTTACTAAGACGTCAAAGTCGCTTAACATTTGGTGATAAAATTTAACATTCTTTAAAGAAAAAGCTAAATTTTCACCGACGTCTTGAAAGGTTAAGGCCAAATCCAATAATAACAGTAGTGTTTAAAATTGGAAATATTAATTTTGGCCCTAAGAAGAAAGTCACAGTAACCCCTCTCTATAAGCAGGGAAAGTTAATGAAATAATGATTGAACAGTGTAGAAAGTATAATGTAAAGATGTAGGATATAGCATAGGTTATATAGGGGTTGTCGCATTGGAGGCAGAATGAGCACACAGAATCTATGGGCTCTGAGACTAAGATTTGCTCAACCCGACAAGTTTCAATAAAAAGTTTCCACTTCCCCGTGTTACCGGCAAACAATGTTTAGTCAGCGGTCAACCACATTGCATTCTAACTATTTTTCAAAATAAAGCCAAATCTTTTTTTTTTCTAAAAATAATTTTATTGTACAGAAGATTTCAATTTTTTTTATAACTGTTTTTGTGTGAGAGATGTAACTTGATATCTCAACTTCAAACCTCAAATATCTCATTATATAAAAAATAAATTATTAAAATATATATATATATAAAATATATAAAAAAAACTAAATCAAAACTCACATATTAAAAAAAACAATACATAATTGTACTATACTTTTTATTTTTACAAAAAGTTTCAAATCTATTAAAGGTAATCTGTTTGAGTTAGTCACCAACTAGTATATTCACTTTAGAATTAAGAACTTTACTACAGGTGTGCTTCAAAACCATTTTTAAAATATTAAAAAAATATACACTAAAGTAAAATTATTAAATAAAAATTAATTTTAAAAAAATTATATTGATTAATTAAATAGTATTTTAGATTATAAAAATTATTAATATTTAAATTATTTTTTATTATTAATAAATAATTTTAAATTAATATTTAATAAACTAACAAATTATAATTATAATATAAATAATGAGTAGTTAAAATTTTTATAATAAAAAAGATACTAATTTAAAAATTATTTATTAATAATAAAAAATTAATTTAGATATTAATAATTTTTTAATTTTTAAAATAATATTTAGTGTAATTAATATAATAATTAATTATTTTTTTATTTTTAAAATTAATTTTTATTTAAAAAATTTCTAATAATGATATATTTAAATTGTTATTAATTTCATTTTGTAAATGATATAAAACTATTAAATAATAAGTCTTGAATTGGGATCAAAGAAAAATAAAAATTTATTAAAATAAAATTATTAAAAATAATTATCAAATAAAAAGGAAATGTATCATTTAAATTAATCTTAATTTTATGGTCCTCAAAAATGTAGAAATATGAATATACACTAACACAAATCGATGACAAGAGTGAGTGAGAAATAACAGAGATACACCATTCATCTTCATACTATATTGGGAAACTACTTAGCCGCACAACAAAGTAACCCATAAGGAAGAACAAAGCCATCACTTCACTTTACAACACTACTTGGATGCAGTTTTGCAGATTACAGAAACCGACAGCAAATAATCCTAATGGAGAGGGAGACACATAATTAAAGACCTGTTCAGCAGAAAAATAACATTAAATAAATATCTATTTAGAAAAAATACACGTCAAAATTCATACTATATTATAAATATTTATAAACACTTTGTTATTTAGATTAGAAATATAAATATTAATAAATACTTTAATATTTCTTCTGTTAGAGACGTTATTCCTTTTAATTTAATTACTTTATATTTGAAAAAAAATCATAGATATCTTTTAAAGCACAAATACTCAGATTGTATATAAATATAAATCGATACAATAAAATTGAATTAAACTTAAAATATATTTCTCAAAATAAAATATAAGTTAACGTTTATTAAGTAATTCGTTACCGAATTATCTATAAATAGATCACTTTTCAATACATTTAATATTTAATAAAAAAAATTGGTTTATTTAATTGACTGTGTTAGTGTTTGCCTATTTGATTTTTTTATTTAAGAGATTTAAAAGAAATAATAATTATCATATGCATATTCTAAATTCTAAAAAATAATAATATTTAAATTTTATCAGTTTTTATTTTATTATAATTAAGTTACACTTGTCTCCCACAAACTTACATTAAATTACACCCATTTCATAGTTTGGTGAAATAAAAATTTGCTATTGTATATTTTCAATAAAATATGGTTGACTTGATTCTAATTTTTATTTTGGCGTATTTTCAAAATAATATTTTGAATTTCAGAAAGTTATGACTCGAATGCTAAATTACATGTCTTAAATATTATAGTTAAGTATATTGTACTAAAAATATGAAATATTTACTTGTGTTATTTTATGAATTGCTTGACTAAATAGATTTATAATGCTATGTTGATGTGAATGGAGGTGTAATCCGAATGATACACCTATGTGAACTGCATCCACATATAAAATATTGAAGAAAATGCGATGACTTTATCTTTAACAAGTATAGATTCTTCTTTTAGTGCACTCTTTTTGGGTTACTTTTTCTTCTCTTTAGTATATGAAAGGACAATCCCTTACAATGATATAAGAGGCTTCACCCATTTCTCATTGCCATGTGTTCTGCAAATCTTACGGAATGATATTTGTGAGGACCCAATAATGGAGTGTGCAAACACATCCACTCATCACTGTTTGAATAAACAAAAACTGCTCATTTCTTTCACCGTGGCATCGCATGTGCACTGCAGTTTACCTCGCAACTCAACCACTCACAATCATGTCTGTGCCTTTGCCAACTATCTTTTCTTTCACTTTCCAACTCTTTTCTGTCAAAATTAATTACGCAAAATAACTTATAATTTAAATACATAATTTAATTAAATTAAATTAAATATTTTTTATAGATTAAATATATATATATATATATATATATATATTAGTTTGAAGAATTAATCAAGATTTAAGGGGCAAGTTATAATATTTTTGTCATTCAGTTATAAATTGAGCTTTTTTAGTTTGAATTTCACACTAATAGAAGAAGTATATTGTTTAAAAGATGAAACTAAGACAATAAAAATGAGTGAAGTTACCTCCACCTATGACTTCATAAGATAGGAATAAAAAGGATCCTAGAAGTTGTCCCGAAAGGTGTTCCTAGAAACGCATGTAGCCATTTACATAAAACTAGTAGCAAATAAATGTCCTCCAAGACTATAGATAGCACTAAGATTTCAAAGTGAACTTTAAGTCTAACTCAATCCCATAAAACTGACTCATAAAATTGAGGTTTGCATCCACTTATATACAATGAAAGACTCTAATTTCTAGTCGATGTGAGATCTCCAACATACATAAACAAACTCTAAGTCATTTAGAAAACTTTCAAACTGCAACTTTAAGATTAAATCATGAAATAGAAAAAGTATTGATTTATATATCGAAAATTACTGATGAATGTGTTCTAATTTTTTTAATTACCAAAAGATAGAATTATCGATGAATTTTGCCAATCAATTTGTGTATGTCGATAATTATCAACGAATTTTATCAAAAAATATAAAAAATTAAAAAAATTATAATACTTAGACGTATCTGTCACTAAAGTACGTCAATAATTAAGCATGAATAAATATTTATGATGTTATTATTATCCGTTTGGTACTGATAATAATAATAATTTTATTAATCTTAATAATAATTTTTATAATAATGATACTAATAATTTTATTTTATATGAATATATAACAAGATTAAAATAATAATTTTACAAATTAATTTAATAATAATAAAAGTATTAATAATAATAAAAATATTAAAATAATTATAAAAATAATAATTTATGAAAATTTTACTGTTAATAATTTTATTTTATATTAATTTATTAATATAAAAATAACATAAATTTTTTAATAAAATTGTAATAATTAACATAAAAATATTGTACTGTTAATAAAATTTTAATAATTAACATAAAAATATTAATTTAATAATTTGTAATAGTAATAAATATCATAATAATGAAATAATAATAAATATGATAATAATAATAATAATAATAATTTTCTTATTAATAATAATTTATGATAATAATACTAATAATTTTATTTTATATTAATATATTATATTGAAAATATTAATTTAATAATAATAATATGAAAAATAATTATCATAATAATAATAATAATAATAAATTTATTATTATTAATAGTAGTTTATTCTAATAGCAATACTAATAATCTTATTTTGTATTAACATATATTAAAATTAAAATATTAATTTAATTAATTGATGTAATAATAATAATGATAATAATAATATTATTATTAAAATAAATATGAAAATTATAATTATAATATTAACAATTTTCTTATTATTAATAATAATTTAATAATATTAATTGTAATTATTATAATATTAATAATAATTATTACTTTTAGTAATAAAAATAATATTAATTTTAATATTCATTAGTATTAATAATATTAATAGTAATAATATTATTAATAATAATGAGAATAATAATAAGAAAATTGAAAAATTTCTGCTTGAGATAAGTAAGGTCATCAATACCCAAAAGTTGTTGTCTTTCAACTGGCTAAAGAAGCAGAATCTCAAGGAGGTTAGGAAGGCCTTGAAATATTAGAAGCTACGGAGGTTTCTTGAGATGTATGGAAACACTTTTCCAGATATTGTGAAAGTATTTTACACAAATTTACTTGTTGATGGTGAGAACATGTATTCCCATGTCAAAGGGGTAGATATGGAGATTACTTCTACTGTTTGGGGGTAAGGATCAACAAAGGGAACATAAGTGTTGTGGAGGACTTCAACAAAATACAATACTATGTGAGTTGCCTAAAAAATCCTCACTTGAAAGTGAAGGATTTTCATGTGGTGCCTTAAAATTGAATGAGAGGATCATTACCTTCATTATCACATGGATGTTAACTCCAAGGGGGAGTAATCATGTTATCCTTACTGAAGAGGACCTTGTCTTAATCTACTGCATAATGAAGAACATCAAAGTTAATTGGATCCATGTCTTCAAGGAGCATATGTTAAAATCTATGAGATTATCATTTTTCTTATGTTGTTCTTGTATCTAAATTTCTTCAATATTTTGAAGTTGATCTAGATGAAGAATTGTCTTAGGTGGTGAAACTATCTCATGAAATTAACAATGGATCTCTTAGCAAGATGGGATTCATCAAAATTGGTGACAAATAGGTTAGCAAAGAGGAAGAACAAGTGGGTCTTTCTCATGAAGATCAAAATGGAACAAATGATGAACAACAAACTACACCAAATGCTGGAAATCAATCTAAACATGTGCAAGATGAACAAGGTACTGAGCAAGCTACTGATGCAACTTATGGAGCTGGTCCAAGTGTTGGAGGTGCAAAAGAATATGCTTTGCATGCACTTGTGGGCTATGAGCCACTCATAGATCATGGGATTCCTATGTCATAATTTGAAAGATTGATGATCAACCGCTTGGGCAACATGACAAGTGATCAAAGGAACCACTATGAATTATGTGCTGCCAGGTTCCAACATCTAGATGAGCAAATTGAAGTTGTCCAAACCCTACTCTTTGAATCTCAATATGGCAAGGATGCTTGAAAGCTTAAAGTATCTCTTTTTGCTTCTTTTTATGCTCTATATTTTTTGTACTGTTGGACTACTATTTTATCATTCTATTTTCTACTTGTATTATCTCTTTTCTTTGTCTATTTGTGAAGACAAATAGGGGGAGAAGTTTGTGGTTAATTTGATTGTATTCATAAGTGTAATTATACTACATTCTATTATTGCATTTTTCTAAATTATGTTGCCACACTCTGCACTTGCACACTTCAAGTTTTTATGGTTTTACTGCTTTTGTGGTTATGCAGAAACTTGCTCTTTGAGTGTGCTTGGTGAATCTGTTTTATTTTGTAGCTATACTTGCTTTGAATGGTGTACAATTATGTTTTGCAAAAGCTCTTAAGTTCAAAATGTACAACACAAACAAACCAAGGATTTGTCTTCATCAAATAGGGGAGATTGTTGAACAAGGTGCTTTGATGCCTCCAAATATGTGTAGAAGACTTGAAGAACCTGTTGTTGTGTTTGTGTGTGTTGTCTAGTAGCTTTAGAATTGTTAACTCACACCTTGCATTGATCCAAGCTCACTTGACTCTTTATCTCTTTTAAAAGAATTGTTTTCCTAAAATCTGAGAAATTTTAGTCAGTTGTTTTTCAAATCAACCTGTTGAAAAAACTGCTACTCAAAGGTATTGAGGTTATAGCAAGTTTTTCAACCTGTTGAATATTCGAAGCTGTTTGACACTTATAGAATTTCAAAAGGTTTTGAAACGCTATGCTTTATTTTGTCTTTGCTGTCAAACTGAAACAACCAGTTATTTCGATAAAACAACTGGTTGTTTTATTTGAAATCCTTAACAGAAAAATAATTTCAATCAATTGTTTTGTAAAACAATTTGTTATTTTTTTAACAAAATTCTATTAAGAGTTCCAAATTGTTTTTAAATGATTCCAACTGCTTTTGATTTATGATATAACAGTTTTAACCACTTCTTTGAGTTTATATAAAGACTGTTTTATGATCTTTTCAAGAACCAAAGATAAAGAGCTTATTAAAAACGTTTTCAAGAGAATCAAGAGCTTTGGATCATCACTTGTGTGTGGAATAGGACTGGGTTTTCAATACTTTTGTACTGTTGCTTTGTAAAGCCTAGGTGTAATCTATTTCCTTTTTTTTAACACTGTAATTCTATGTAATTTGTCTAAGGCAGATTTAGAAAGGATTTCTTAAAACCGTGGTGTTGCCAATGAGTGTTGTGTGTTCTTAAGGGGGTGAAGATCAAGACTCTTGGTGTGTTTTTGTAATCTTGCTTTGATTGATTAGTGAATTCTCAGTGGTTAGATTAGGACTGGATGTAGCTTTTGGTTAAAAGTGAACCAATATAAACCTATTTGTGTAAATTTCTCTATCCCTTCTCTTATACAATGTTTTCAAAATTGTTTTTTCTTTGTTGGTATAAACAACTTGTTGTTTCGAGAAAACAACTAGTTGATTTGTTTTAAAGAAATATAAAATTGAAATTTTATCTAGTTGAACAAAAAATCAATTGGTTGATTTTTCAGAACTTTTATCTCTACTTCCAATCTTTGCAAAAATCTTGTGAAAACAATTCATCCCCCCTCTTGTTTTGGTCACACATTCTAACACATATATCTTTTCTTATGGAAGTGGCTCTTGAAACTTGAAGATATTTCTCTAAGAATATCTCTTACAACTAGTGAGAGAACTAGGTGGCAAGTAGTACAATCAATTATTTGCTCCCTTATAAAGTGAAATGGAAAGGCTTTTATGTTTTATGTTATCCTCTTACACACCTTGATGTCTCATAATAGAACTAACAATATGGAATTCCTTCAAGTTGGTATGAGGATGCTCACCTACAAGGCTACAAATCTATGAAACAAGTTTATTAATCCAATTTTCAAAATGAATGGAACATCATTAGGATATTAGATGCACCAATTAGGATAAGTGACATATGATCCAACCAATTTCCTCAAAGTTCTTTCACCCATGATATCAACGTTATAATCAAAATGAGAATGGGATGCTTGAGTGGTACTATCTTATGAACAATTTTTTCTATCTTTAAATGAGATGGTAATAGATTCATAGTATGAGATCTATACATTCAATCACATAAAAAAATAATCAAAATATAAAAATTGTTGAATTTTAACAACTCACTAGGTGAAAACATAATTCGATGGACAAATTGGAAATTATTTTCTCAAAAAACTAAAAACATTAGTTACTAGAATGAAATTTTCCTCAACAAATTCATTTTGTTCACCCATAATGTCTAATTATACAGAAAAACATAAAATAGTTTCATTGAACATGTTCACACAAACATAATCCTAATGATTTTCTAGTAAATAAAAACAACCTCAAACACTAAAGCGTACATGTATGTTAACTAAAATAGTAAAATCAAAGAAAAAAACACATTGCTTTTTGGTGTTTTTAAGAAGCACTAAAACATGAAAAAATGTAAAAGTAGTTTATACAATATTTAACAATCACATAAGAACGTTAATACTTCCATCTAAAATGTAGAATTAGATTAAACTTAATGGCTCATAGGCAACGACTCAATTTGATAGATCGTTTTAGTCACATAACGCATCAAACAAAATTCTAGAATTAATGTGGTACTACAAACTAATATAAATCTCAGAATAAAAATCAAACATTTAAATTCAATTTCAGAATAAGGTTTGGAGATTTTCGAAGGGTTTTTTTGTAATTTTAAACTCTAAGATTTAAGATTCGTATGATATAATGTTTAATTCTCTTGTTTTCTCCTTGATCCATAAATTCAATTCATTATATAACTGAGATAGTTACACCGAATCACTAAAATATTGATAAACAATCCTATTAATTATGATAAAAATGTGAATAAAACGTGTTTCTCAATCATCTATATGCATCATTTAATGGTAACATCTAGTTGGAGCATCTGATCATCTAGTATGCATCACTTGCCATATGAAGCATTGATATTTGATGATGACTATTATTTGATGATTTGTTTTTAGTTATTTAATTTTTTTGTTATTTTGTTATCATTAATTATAATTGTAGTTATTCTATACATACACTAGTCTAACTAACTTTAATTTGTTGATCATTCCTATAATGTCTTCTTTTCTTTATGGGCATGTACTTTATTTTCAATAATAGGTGTGTTTGTACTCATATCATCAAGAACTTTTATTGAAAATTATTTTCGAGTTATGTTCACTAAATTATTAATCATCTAATGTAATATGTTTGTGTCTATGAGATTCTTAATCTTTTATATCTAGTTGGAAATCTCACGTCGACTAGAGATAAAGACAATTTATTATATATAAGTGGGTACAAACCTCTTCTCATAAACCGATTTTATGAAGTTAAGCCGGCTTATAGGGTGAGGTTTGCACCCACTCATATATAATGAAATATTCTCATTTCTAGTCGATGTGTAATCTCCAACACAATCCCTCACTTAAACCAAATACTCGCCAAATACTCACTAAATACTCGGTGTAGCATTTCGGTGTAGCATTTCTTTGCTTCCACATTTTCATGTGCACCCTTTATTTGTACGTCCACCACATGGTGAATTGGGAGTGGGGTACAGCTTAACTATATGACCTTGGAGTACTTTTGGTCTTTTCTTTCTTGCATGTCTAGCTTACCTGTGTTTAGGACCATGCCATGATTGTCTTTCAATTATTTAATGTTCTTTTCCTTTTTAGATCAATCATTTTTTATCTAATAACTATTTACGTTGAATATTTCATGTATTATGATAATATATATTTAAAATATTGTTTTCTTTTTGTAAAATAAAATTTGATTTAAAGTCAAATTTAAAACTGGTGTAAAAAATTGTCCTTTTATATATTGTTGGGCCGGTTAAATCAGTTTTATTGTATTACTATCAGGCTCTTTCTTCCTGCATCCCAGTAAGTAAGGTTCCTTCTTCCTGCATGCCATAGTAAATAGGAAATTATTATTTTGTCCTAAATAATTTAAAACTCAAAATCCTAAACACTTTTCACCTTATTCTCTCCTCCACGACCCTTGTTGCATACAATTTTCCTTTCGGATTGCAGAATCCCTCTCTTCTCTCACACAATTAAGTAAATAAAAAATTGTATATAATTTCCTTTCAAAATCCACAAGTCATTTAAAAACTAAAAAAGATCTTCTTGCTAATCTGGAATTCATTCCATTCTAAAGACAACATTCAGTATTACATAATCCATCTCCATAAACAATCCATCAATACTTTCAATTCATTTTGTATTTGACATCTTTTTAGATTATCTAATCTATAAATTAAAAAAAATTAGTCATTTTATTCTGAATTGAATAATTTAGAACTCATTCCCATATTCATTTAACATTTTGACTTATATAATCCGTAACACAATAAATTTTGGATGATATAAGTCAGAATATTAAGAGTGAAGTTTGAATTACTCACTCTAAAATATAATTGCTAATTTTTTTAACTTACGGATTAGATAATTCATGCACTAGATTTCCAATCTAAAACACAATCAAACCAGATTACGGAATTTGTTTAACTTTTTACTGAAAGAAAATTATGGAATTTTGAAATTTATGAGGGTGTATGAAGAATAGATGGGGTGCAGGAAGAAGAATCCCTATTATCATACTATCTCAACCCAAGTTCTAAGTTTAATATATGTGAGTAGAATGTGAAGATTAAAGTATTGTACTTTTTTTTCTTTATTTAATAGTGGGTGCATGTTTGGGGGGCCTTTAATTCAGACTGAACAATCTCATATTTTGAAAAAGTTCTCTCACAAAGTGGAAATAAAATGGTGATTATTTTCTCAAAATAAGTTGAACTAAAGATGCATTAAGCATTTACCTAAATTAATAAATAATGGGATAGAGATTTGGATTCTATGATTGTGCATGTGATACCACAAGTTTAGGACAGATGTTAAGGAAGTGTTCCATTGCAGATTTAAGATAGATGCTGATTAAGGTTTTTATAATGCAGACCATAGTATAGTGTGTGCCGTTGTGAGAGAAAAGAAGAAAACGGTGCGCAGTAAAGTAAGTATGTGCGAGATGATGGAATGCAATTGCCCATTAAAATTCAAAACCCAAATAAATAAACTAAAAACCACTTCAAGTGGTTGGGTAGTTATAGATTTTTTTTAACAATATTTAACCAGGAATTAATGGTATTAGTTTTCAGGATTTCATTGCAAAATTTTAGAATTATAAAAAGATAATTAAGTTTTTGAATTATAGAGATTTATATAAAATCATAACTTAACCTTAAAAAGAACACCTCAGTATTGGAAAAAAAATTATGCATTAAATTGACTTATCTAAGAACTTCTGGAATGGTCAAACCCTAATACTGCACATAATAATGCCTATTTAAAATGTCTTAAACAGGCAAAATTATGGGCCTAAATAGCTGAACTAAAGTGGGTTCACTAACTGCAGCAGCATGTGAAATTACAGTTCTACGAAACTATTAATCTGCTACATATCTTGATTTCTTTTCTTCCGCTACTAAACTTCATGCTTTGAATGTATTCATTGCAACTCCAAATTTCAGAAATTCGTTCCGTCCATGATCAAAACTGAAAATACTCTCTACAAGAAAAAACAGAAATCAATGAATATTATGCAAAGTAGAAGAATGCAGAAAGTTATTTAAAAAAGAATAGAATTAATGCAAACATTCATTAACATGAACAAATCTGTACTCAAAACAAAGAATAAGAACAAAAGTAACACTTAGAAGATACAATTAGCCATCAACAGATGGAGAGTTATTAAGAAACTGTAGGCAGTAGGAACAACGACCACGGCGGCGGCAACAAAAGCGGTGAAAAAAGTGGCGGCAGACTAGCAAAAGAGCTTAAGGTAGAACTAATCAGCAATGGAAAGACGCAATGAAAAGGGAAAGAAATCGTAGAAGAGTTAAACAAAAATAAACGCGTAAGAAAAAGTTTCATGAATTTAGCCATGTAACCAAAGAAATACCGGTGATTCTATAAATGACCGTTATAATTTCTTGACTTTTGAACTTTTAACGACACCTTTTTAAAAAAATCACCGTTGTTTTCTTAAATTCACAACAAGTTTGTAACAGCCGTGCACCCCCCTCCTTTCACTTCTTTTCCTCTCTCTCTCCATTCTTCCTTTTTTTTTTCTTCTATAACTCACTTATTTCAAAATATTATCCTGAAAAGTGATAATACATTTCATTTCTACTCGGTCAAATTTTCAAATAAAATAAGTTCATTTTTACTGTAAAGATCCTTTATTTTATGTTTTTCTCTATGATTTAGTCATCAATTTTAATGGGACCAGTTGAGAAAAGTGTTTCTCTCAACTTTGATTAACATCATACTAAAATTTGGTAATATTTTGATAACTTAATCTAGGTTCCTAATTTTGGAGTAGTTCCACTGTTTGAGGTAAATATTTCATCAGTGAAATTTCAGGTAAGGGAAGGTAACTTTAACTTTCAATAGTACCCTAGGCTAAAAGATATGAATGTGGAGGGGATGTAGTCCCAAGTTTCAGTTTCTTTTGTAGAGATGTTAGTTGATAAAAAAAAATTGATTTTATTTTGTGTGAATATGTATAAATATTATATTTTGATAGTTTGAAAGTTAAATATTTTTTTTGATGTTGGAAAAGTTCTTGAATGGTATGAATTTTTAAATGATATGTGATTGATTGAAATGTATTATATATGAATGATGAAATTGTATGAAATTGATGATAAATATGAGATAATGCATGAGTTGTTGTTTGATAGCATTACGTATGAAATTGATGATAAATATAGACTAAGATATCAAGTGGTGAGAAGCTTAGAGGAGTTCATACGCATCGTGTCCCGCATTAGACACTCGGTATTAGAAGTTTGAACTTACCCTGATCCTTTTTATTATATTCGCTAATAATCTTTGGATCAGGTGTTGGTCTCTGATAGGGGCATACTTAATGAGTCTCCCGAAAGACGATGAGATTGAAATAAAATCCAATGATTGTGATATAAAATAGATTCATGTGTGGTCTATATAAATTATGGAATTGGTATTGAAATTTTACATGACAACATTTAAAGAAATGTTTATAAATAATTAGTTTGATTGGTTCTTTTTGCATGAATTAAATATGTTATGAATTTTTTTTTCATTAGCTTACCCTTTCTTTTCTTGTTGTGTTTGAACTAAAAATAACGATACTATATACACAAGCAGATAATCATAAAAGTGTCAGAGAGTCGAAAGACTTTAAATTATACTTTTAAACCTTAATATTTATATTTATTTAAATCATGATTTTATAATAGAAATATTTTGAATAACTCAGACTCTGTCTCTATTATAATAGTTAAATATATTTTTAAGTATTACAAATTTGGTATTAACCATGGTAAAAAAATTGTTATTGTAACGATTATGGCTTCAAAACTTTGGTTAATGTCGGTTATTATATGGAAATTTTACAGTAGTAACAATATCTGGACCAGAAAGGAATTTTTTTGTTACATTATCACAGAAAGATGAATTATGTAAAGTTTTAAATGATATAAATAGCAAAGAATTCAATATTATGACCAGGATTTTTATTCCTTCATAGTTCGAGGACGTAGTATTTTTCTTTTTTTTTATCAGCAGTGTCGAAAACGTAGTGTGATCTTTTAAAAAGCAAAGAAGATTTTGGGTGACGCAAGCGTCCAAAAAACATTCCACGTCTATCCAATATTTTGTGTGGAATTTTTGTTAATGTTGTCCTTTGTGGAAGTAAAATATCTTAGCAATGTTTTTATAATAAACTATTTTTTATCCTAAAGCTAAAGAAGACGCGTGGCTATCTTCGCACCCATTCAATCTAATTGCCCTTGTCGTTTTAGTATAGAGGGCAGAGGGCACCATTTTCTGAACCCCTTAACTTATTTATATGCCCATCATTGTGGAGTTAGTGATTATTGGACGAAACCACCCAATTCATATATTCTCTTAGCTTCGAAAATAATGAATGTTTTGAGGCAATGGAATATTAAAAACATATGTAATAAGATGAAACCAATGAACGCTACACAATGGCAGCACAAGCAGCAGATTCTGCAGAAGACAGTGCATTAATTAAATGTAGATATGGAAAAGGTTGGGTGTCTTTGCAACAGAAAAAAAGAAAGGTAACTGTAGCAGATTCTTCAGGAACCCCTTGGAAGGAAACTTGAGTGGAAGAAAACTTTTGGTACTTTAATTAACATATATAATCGTAGGTGCATGATAGATAGATTAAGATTATAGACTCATAGCCCAATATATGTAAAGGTTAATGGGCATTGATTAATAAAAATATGAAAAACCAAGTGAAATGTGGTTCCCCTAATTGGAAAGTGACCCATAATGCGGGTTCCATCATAGGCAGGGTGAAGCACTTGTTCATACCGTTAAGAGAAGGTGGTGGGGCTTCACCATGACCATGACCATGACCATCAACACCAACATTACTTATTCCAATTTCCTATGGATACGTGTATTCTACAAAATATAACAAATCAAAAGGTGCATTATACTACCCCCTCATTCTTTTCTGCTCTTTGTTTCCACGTTAAGCCACTCAACATTTTTCTTTTTTTTGGATTTTCTCAATACTATGTATGCATGTAATTCAAAATTATACCTTCACTAATGTTTGAGGGAAAATCATGTTTTAACCAGGATATGTTTCTAGGGTGTCAACTCATTTTTAGTTTTTTTCTTATTACTTTAATAGTTTGCTTCACTTTATTAATAGTTTTTTAAATGTTAATTTCTGATTTTTAAAATGGTTTAATATAATGATTATGTTGTCTATAAGATTAGTAGTTGGATTCGTATATTATAATAGAACTCAAAAACTATATAATTAAAATATTTGTTATACAAATAAAAATATGTTTTTATCAATAAATAATTATAATTTTTTTCTTTATCACTCTTTTGAGTTCATGATTTAACTTTTTTTTACTCTGCTTCATTCTTCTTCTTACTTAAAATATAATTATTATTGAATATTGATGATTCAACCAATTATTTAAATATCCAAGTTATATAATTTAAATTGTCCAATTTAATTAAATTTTATATTATTATATATATCTTTGTATATCTTTATATATATTAAATATATATCGTATAATCTTTATTCTCAATAAATCGGTCACCAAATTACTCTCTTCTACAAAGTGATAATAACAATAAAATCGTTTTTGAAAAGTAATTTTAAATTGAAAATAAATTAAAAAGTAGAGTTATGTATTTATTAAAGAGTAAATAATCAATTTACTATAATAAATATTGAATATTTCGTTTTAAACATAATAAAAAAATTATAATTTTAATACAATAATTTTAATTTTTTTTGTCTAGGTTGATAGTTAATATAACTTGGTAATTATAATGTATATTTATTAGAGAAAAAACTAATATTTAATTAATTTGAAAAAAATTACTAAAAATTTTAAATTTATAAAAAAAATGATAAAAAGCACCTTTTATAATTAATTATATATTAATTACGTGACAAAAAATCAGACACGTATTCATCTCAATCAAAAATCCAAATAAAACCAATATGATTAAAAAAATTGTACTGAAATTTATAATTTTTTATTATATTAAAATAAAAATATATAAATACCACTGAATCGAGTATTTATCTTTCATTAAACAAGAGATATTATTATTATTTTTCACTTTCGAAATACCTTTTTTCTATTGGTGTCACTTTATGATTGATGTGTACGGACTACAGGCTGGTCCAACGTAGTGCCCACCTACAAAATGGATAGGATTTTAAAATTGAGCAGTGCAGTATTTTAGGGCATACCACACGGATTTCAATTTATTTATTTTTTCCTCAGAGGAATGTTCATAATAAAAACTACACACATAGTATTGTGATTTTTATTTATTGAGATATTATTCGGTCTTTCAAAACGTGCTTATTCTGTATTTAAAAAAGGTTAGAATTCTATTTTCGAAATTTTTAGTGAATTTAACTGTCGTTTGATACAAGCAGGGAATCAGGATAAAGAACACGTAGATGCATAATTTCAAACATTATTCTCTTCTCCTTTTCATAACAACCCATATTTTCTGCATAATTATTTAAATTAAATGTTTAAAATAGTAAAATAAAATATATATTAATTGTTTGAAAATGTGAAACTAACTTTTTATAAATATAAGAAATTAAGAGTTTTATATCTTAAGATCTTTCTTTTAGTTAACTCTCAAATAATTATTATTATAGTTGCATATAAATTCTTAAAATTTCTTGTAAATTGATTCTTAAATATTTTAAACTAATTAAAAATTGGTTTTTAATTATTTTTGTGTATTGATTTCATAATTAATTTCATCGCTAAATCTTTGAAATGATTTCATTTGTGTATTGCTTTTATTAAAATAATCCTTTAAAAAATATTTAAATGATCATTTTTAAATATATAGTTTAAATTTATATATTAAAATATAAGATATGTGAGTTAGTAAGTTTTATTATTTATTCTAATTTAAATTTAATTATAATGTTTTTGGTATTTATACTTAATTTACTAAATAATTACTAAAAAATAATTTTGCTAGTAAATGCACTTTAAAAAATTTTAAATGATTATTTAAAAATATTATTTGCATAATTATTACAAAACTATTATCTTTTAATTAAAATATTTTAAAAAATTAAATAAGAAATTTATATTTAACATATTATAAATTTGTATTCTGAAATTTTAAATATGCATTCATTTTATATAATATATATATATATAATTTAAATTTATTCTTTCTCTTTTAGTTTTACCTTCGTTCTTGTATAACTTTTTGCTCTAATATCTACGTGTTCAGCAAAAAAATATTAACCTCAGTGCAGTAACACTGGTTCCTCTTCTTCTCCACCCTCACGTAGCATTTTTTTAAGTATTTCCCTTTAATTGTAAAAAATATATCAGTTCAAATAACTCAGGGAAGATATGGCTTAGAGTTAATTGATATGAAAAAAAAAACATTTTAATTTGTAATTAACTGGTTATAAAGAGTTGTAAATAGTTTAAGAGAAAAATAGTAATATAAATATATGTAAAGCTCACTTGACCATGGAAAGAAGGAGCGTGAATTTTAGTTTTGGGCCCATTTAGTGGGTCATCTATCTGGAGAGCCCTTTAAGATAAAGACTATTTCTTCCTGCACCTCCAAGGTTCTTCTGACACTCCATATAAAACATGAAAATATCTTTTTTATCCTTCTTGTGTCACTTCTTAGAGTAGTTTCTGTATTATGTAATCCGGACACGCATTTAAAAAAAGACTTCCGGATTATATAATCTGGAAACTAATCATGCATCAGGAAAAAGGCTTTCGGATTATGTAACTAATTATGAATTTGAAAAAAGAATTTCGAATTACATAATTCAGAATATTATAGAGAGATATTTTTGAAAATACGAAAATTTATGGATGTGAGAGAAAAATATATGAAGGGGAATCATGTTTGGGCAGCACTATATAAGACGAGGAAATGACAAGTAAATTATTTGCTTGAAAAGCCATGAGACTGATCTATTGAGGAAGTATAATAATAATACTAGTTAAGAGAATGACTCATTTTGTTATATTTTGTTGTATTTATATAATTAGAAAACTTTTATCATTTGCTTAAAAAGTCCAAATTACTAGTAACCTGTATTACCGCGCTCTGTGGCTAATGTTGTTTCAATTAATTCTTAAACTTCATTCTTTGAAATTGAAACTTCAATTTCATATTAATTAATAGTTAAAATTTACTCCTTTTGGAAAATATCCCTTGTATTAAATTGGGATTCTTTTAAAAAAAATATCTACATCTATTTTTTTCATTTATATTGTTTTATTATTATAATTTGTTTTTCCAAACATTAAAACATGACTTAATTTGGAATTTGAAAAATGAATAAAAACATTTTTTTACTAATTTTACATTTTATTTCTTGTTCAATAAAATTTTTCACCCATTTTTTCACCTATGTTATATAAGTATTTATGATCTTCTCTTTAGATTGTATCTTCTAGTAAAAAATAACTAATTTTTAATAATAATAGCTATTATTATTTATATGATAGTATGTGAATATCTAATAAAGGAGTAGGTACAAAATGGATGCGAATTTATTATATAAAAAGAATAGAACACGAGTAACTTGCAAAGTTTGCATCAACAACAAAAGGTGTGGGAAATGGTTGTTGCATTGTTAAAAATAACATAATTTTGAACTTTATGAGTGGTCAAATACGTCGACAAAGAGTTACACCGTCTCCGATGGAAACTATTGTTGATTCTACGCGACAATCATCTGCTATGTAGGTGTTGAATTCCAGTGTAGGCTTCCTCTTCTTCCACCACTTATCTTCTATTTTTTCATCCTCAGACATAGCCACTGTACCAAGCCATAAGGTGTTGTCATATGCAATTGTTCCACCCTTCTTCACCAATTTTAACAACACTTCATGAAATTCTATAAAATTTTCCTTCTCAGCATCCACGAATACGAAATCAAATGACTCCCCATGCTTTCCCTGCAATGCACTTTCATTTTCCTTCATTCTCCAAATATAAATTCAAACACAAGCTATATCAATTCAATATAATACAATAATGACTTTTGAACTAATATCAAGAAAATCTTGAATTGGCACATAAAAGGTTAAATTCTAGATGTTGTCAATATAAAACTTTTCTTGTGCCATCACGCAATCATAAATTATCTCCACATTCAAGTAAAATTTATATAACGAATCCAAATTAATATTTGTATCCATAATTAGGTTTCTCAAATTTATACCATTGTGTTTTACTTCAACATTAAACCCCACAAAGCCTAAAGAAGGGGCTTGTTTGTTTGTATTTAACAAGTCATTGTAAAATATCACACCAGAAAAAAAGTTTTTTTTTTCTGTTTTTATCTTCTAACATAAGTTTACTCAAATATGTAAAAAAATTAATAGGTGATTATTTTATTAAAGAAATATTTTTTTCTTAAAAACTATTTAAACAAATAGACCTAAAATGTAGAAGAAACTTTTTGCCCTATGTGATTGATTCTTGTGGGGTCACAAAATATGAATAAACTAAGAGTAATACCACTAAAGTCTAAAGTGTAAGATGTGATTTTTTAAAAAATATTTATATTTTAAATGGATAAAGGATTAAGAAGTTTTATAAATATTTATTTTTTATTTCATTTTACTAAAACTTAATTTTTTTTTAACTATCTAAGTTTATATAATATTTTGACTATTGTATTCTTGTCAAATTATAATCTCGAGAAGTTTGAAATATAAGAAATTTTATGAATCAATCAAGTGAGTTTTAGATATGTTATTGGTGTACGATTTTAGAAGCTTGTCTAGATTAATTTAGGATTCTAAAATAGTAGAAAGAATTTTTTTTGAGACTACACACACTTTAATCCAAGTAAGAGAATATAACAATTACTTCAATTTAAGGAGTTGATTATTTAGAAGTGTGAATGAATTGATTGAAATATTGGAAAATATATGTATATAAAAGATAATATATATATATATATATATATGTTGGTATGATTTAGAGTTATTGTAAAGATATTTGTAGTTAATGATTATTTGTAAGTTGAAATAAGGTAAAATATGTATTTTTAGGTATGAATATGTATATTGGTTAAATTTTTTCATTGTTTTTGCTTTGTTTGGTTGAGAAACGTGGCTCTCGAACTTAATATCACTCAAGAAACACATGATGTTGCCTAAACAAAATCCAAGCAATATGGAATCACTCACTTGTTACCATCATTCAAATGACGTGTGAATATTCAAGCAAAATTACGTAGCTTGAGTAAGGGAGTGGTCGAGGTGATTCTCTCTCTTTTAGAAGCATGTATCTCAAGCGACATGATGGTCACTCAAGTGATATTGAGGATGTATGCAAGGGCAATCAAGCGAGTCTTACTTCTAGAACTTGTTTGAAGATTCCAACACGTGTACGTCACTTAAACAACAAGGCACCTAAGTGATATGTGGTTGCGCAAGAAAATGACTTATTGCCAATTTTGGAAAAGGGATGTTGCTTAAGTGAGATGAGCTCGCTCAAACTACATAAGCTCGCTCAAAAGACATGTACTTGCTTTAATAAGATGATGTTGTGTGTGTTGCTATTTATGGGTTGGTTATATATGTTGAGATATATGATTAAGGATAAGCACATGATAAGTATGGAAATATAGAATATATGTATGATGTGAAATGTGTTATTATTATTATTATTATTATTATTATATATATATATATATATATATATATATATATAACGTAAGGTAAATGTATACATGATATAATACATTATTGATACATAGCCCATTATGAATTGTGTAATCTGTTTGGATTAACACACATTTATGATATGAGACTATTTGTGGTGCATGTTGTGTGTGAGATACTTAAGATGATATCATGTCTTAGATAACGATATTGAGTATATTAGTCCATTAAGTAAAGAACGTATTTTCGTTTGATCATGTAAACTAAGACATTAGATGATAAGAAGTTGAAGAAGGTTCATACATCAAACTTGGATAATTAAGCATATGAACTACCCTAACGTGAGACAAATTGGTAAGACATGTTCAATTGAGTCTTTTAGAAAAATTTGTGTGATAGTTACATTATACATTGAAAACATGACTAAATATTTTAACATTTATGAAAATGTTTTAATTGAAATTGTTTATTAAGAATTATTGTATGATTGAAAAAATCATAGGAGTTTATTCAATTATAAATGATCTATCAAGCAAGTATAGTTTATTTAAATCTTTAACAGAACCGTATACAAAAGCTAATGGAAGAAAACTCACGGATCCACCATGAATTATTATGAAAAAAAATAAATCAATCTATTAAAAGATCCCCACAAACGCATGGACGAACACACATCATTCATCATATATTCTATTCAATAGTTAATAAAAATACAATGATGATGTGACGTGGTTTATTTATATAATAACTTGACTAGAAAATTATTTAAATATTTAAATAATTTTTTTATGTAACGTACCAATAAACTACTTTTTATTTTTCCAAATATTTTATACAATTCTTTTACTAATTATTGATTTAATCAAATTAATATCATACTACATTTTCATTATATTTCTGTCCGTTATTAATAATGAAATTTAAAATTAAAACTTAACTTTAATAAGAAAGAACTATCATTATATCATATCATAAACCAATATAAAAAATAAATTTATTAATTTTATGATAATTATATTAAAAATCATCTATAATAATATATATACATATGATTCTCCTTTTATATATATATATATATATATTAACTTTAATTATGTTTTAAAATTTAAAAAGAAAATTTTATAATAATATATAAAAATAAATATTTAATAAAGTCATTAATAGTGGTAGTACTGTAACAACATAAACAAATCATGCAGAACACCCCAAGACCACGATCATTCCCTTCTTTCTTTCTCAAACTCTCTCCCTTTTCTCTTCATTTCACATTTCATACATCATCTATTTTATAATCTGATTACATCACGTTATAGCTGAGGAGTTAAGAAATATTTATACCCGATCAGATTTTCAAACATAATAAGTTCTTTTTTTTTTAAAGATTATTTATTCTCTGTTTTTTTCTTAGGATTTAGTTATCAATCTTAGTGGAGTCAATCTTGGTGGGATCAGTTGAGAAGAATAATTCTCTCAACTTATACTACTATATACTGATTTTTTGATCAGTTTGGATAACTTGCATTAGGTCCTTGAATCTTGAAGTTTATCTGAACTAAGGGGATAAAATTCTAAAAGTTGTTTGGAAAGCAAACAATTAAGGTAAGAAAATTTTTTAATAGCACCCTAGTTCAGAAGATCTAGATGTGGAGGGGATGTGGTCCCAATTTTCAATTTCTCTTGCCAGGAGGTTGTATCTTTATATATTATGTTGTATTTTTATTATTTTAAATAAACTTTTGAACGTTGAGGATCGCGTTTTGAATGATATTGTATGATGAAAATTGTATGAAATTGAATTAATATATTTGGGATAATGTATGGACTGATGTTTGTTTGTGTATTAAGTATTGATGCCTATGTGGTAACAGAGATATTTGAGCTTCACTGATGATGCAAGTCACATACACTAATATCGGTGAGAAGCAAATGGGGGAGTTCATGCATATCATGACATATATGTACGGCTAGGATTGTATTGAACGTACGTTGATCCTTTCTCTTTGATTCGTTGATAATCTTTGGATCAAGTGTTAGTAGCTAATACGACTTACTTAATACGAGTCTTTCAAAATGTCAATTATTATTTTGTTTTGTTGAATATCTTGAAAGACTTTAGAATGTTGTTTTTAAAACTTATATTTTTAAAATATTTATATTTCTATAAGCTCTGATGATGTATTAAGAATATTTTAAAAAATTCTAAGTTTGTATAAAAATATATAAAACTTATACAGTAAGATGTATTTTTGGATATTAGAATTATACTCTGTGATATCAAATCACAAACCGCTATCCATAATAAAGTTATTAAATTTTGTTATCATGGTATTAAAATTTATCTATAATTGAGGGTTCACTTTTTTTTTAAAAAAAAAAATCCCCCAATTTTATCCTTTATAATATTAAAATATAATAAATTGAATAATTATTTATTTTAAATTAAAAATTTAAATTTTAAAAATTTATAAAAAATTGAATTTGAAAAAAAATAAAGAATGTAATTTCTTACAATTTTATCTTAAAACAATATTTTTTTAAAATTCAAATAATTCCTTTCAATAAAAAACATTGACGCAATAAAAAATTACATACAACAAATTTATTTCTTTTATAATTATTTTTAATAAAAATATTTTTATAATTATTAAAATATTATTATTTTAATAGTTATTATAATAATAGTAATTTATAATCATCTTTTAATAAAAAAATACTTATTTATTTAATAAAAATAATAATTGAATAAAAAAATAAAAATAGTTAAATACGTTACATATATATAATAATTTTTATCTTTTAATATATATATATATATATATATATATATAACTTATCCTTTAAAAGAATAATATACTCAATTTAAAAAGAAGATAAATGAGACAATATGCGTGTTTTCGTAAGCATTAATAGTGATTTTTGTTGAATAAATAAATTTAGAGAATTAACGGTTTAATATTGGTTTATAATTTTTTAAATTTCAATTTGGTCAATTGACTCTACTTTATAATAATGCATGACTATTTAAACTCTTTTAATAATTAAAAAATAATTTTCTAAAATAAAAGAGGCTAAATTACGCCTAAGTCCAACTAAATATGAAATCTAAAAATATTTAGTAAAAGAACACTTACTTGGAGAAGATCTTGGAGGGCAGATAATGCGTCCGCATGGATAAAGTCAATTTTGTCCTCCACTCCTGCTTTCTGGATGAAGGGCAATCCAGTCTCGTATGCTTCTCTATCCACGTCAATCGCTATTATCTGCAACATTCACATTATTTCTTCACACTTTATTCATTATTTTATATTCCATATATTCACATTATTTCTTTTCATAAACTAATACAACCTAAATGGTTATATATGATAGATACCCATAAATAAAAAATATGAATATTTTAATTATTCGTTTATTAATAATGGATAATATAAATATTGTAATATTTAATTTGAATTTTTTTTTTCATTCTTAATAATTTTTATTTAGATATATGGAGAGATTATGAGATTTATCAATTATAAGTTTTGATGACAACAACTATCAACCTATATTTGATTTCACTCACATTGATCAACACCTACACACAAATGATCACCCTATGATAACTAGAGTCAAAGTTGGGGGTTTTAAACCCGAGACATATATTGTTTTTGTTTATGATAACGAAACTATGTCTCTTAAATTTGTGTTGTCTTTTTCATTATGGTTTCAAGCCATGAAAGATTAATACACAACTCTGGTTACAAATAACACGTGGACTCTCACCTCCCTTCCTTTTAGTGCTCATGTTATAGGTTGTAAGTGGCTTTTCTAAAACAAGTTTGATGAATATGGAACTTTTCAAAGGCACAAGGGGTGTTTAGTGGCTAAGGGATTCATTCAAACTCAAGGGTTCGACTCAAATGAAACACATAGCCATGTGCTTAAACCCAACACAATTTGGGTGGTTATATCACATGTTGTTTATGCTAACTGGCATATTCATCAAATTGATATGAATAATGCATTCTTGAATGTTGATCTCATAGAAGACGTATACATGCAACAACCACCAAGTTTTAAGTCTCATAACCCTAACCTTGTTTATAAGTTGAACAAAAGTGTATATAGATTAAAACAAGCTCTGAGATCATGATTTAAAAAGCTCAGTATCATTCTAAAAAAATCTTGGTTTTCACTCCACCAAGAGCAATACTTGTTGTTTGTTCAATTCATGAAGTCCCATACACTTTTTGTTTTAATGTACGTTGATGATATCATTATCACTAGATCTTCTATTGAAGTAGTTACATCTCTCATATCCACCTTAAGCTCTAGGTTTGCTCTCAAAGATCTTTGACCTCTTCATTATTTTCTGGGTATATAAGTATCTAGGATCATTGGTGGTCATTTGCATCTGTCTCAGGCAAAGTATATCAATGATTTATTGAGGCGTACTAACATGAGAGTTGCGAAACCTCAAGCTACTCCTATGATCTCTTCCTTTCGTCTTCAACAAAATGTATTTGTAGTTGTCCAAAATCTCAAATTTTATAGATTTTTTATTGGTGCTCTTAAATACATATTCATCACTTGTCCAAAACTCTCATATATTGTTAACAAGGTCTTCCAATACATGTATAACCCACATGAATATCACTAAAAGGCGGTGAAGAGGATTCTACGTTATCTTATTGGTACAAATAATCATGGCTTGTTGATCAAATGTGGCTCAAACTCTTTCATCATATGTTTTGTTGATGCTGATTAGGATATTGATATTGATGATAGAAAATTTACTACTGGTATTATGTTTATCTTGGATCCAACATTGTTTCATGGAGTTCGCACAAACAAAAAGTGGTGTTTAGGAGCAGCACAAAGGTTGAGTATCGAAGTATTGACGCGGTCCTTGCTGAACTAAAAACTTATAGACAATTTGGGAGTTGTTTTCCTCAGTGTCAATCCTATTATGCATTCTTAAACCAAACATTTTGAACTAGACCTGCATTTTATTCGTGATTACGTCCAAGAAAGGTAGGTTGCTCTCATTCATCTCCTTGTTTACTACCAAATCACGAATATCCTCACAAAGCCATTGTCTAGCATTTCATTCACTACACTTCGGAATAAACTTATGGTGGTCCTCAATCCAACCATAAGTTTAAGGGGGGTCTTCTTATAATGTAATCAACCCTTGCATGGTATCACTATGGTAAATGAATTTCTCTCTTGCATGTTCCTTTCTCTCTCTTTCTTCCTCCCAACAGGTTCCATAAGCTAAACAAGCAAATATGCCTTAGTGCATCCAAACTACTCATGTTAAAAGGAGCAACCATACACACCAATCCCTTGCAAAAACTGATTACACGATGAAATAAATAAAAGTTTGGAATCTTGTGAACAATGTGGTCGTGATTGTTGAGGGATGGATGATTTTTTAACAAACAACATAGAGAACAATGACTGATTACGACATTAGAAAATTGGAGGCTTTAGGTGATCTTTGAAGGTGGAGTTTCACAAAAGTTGGATCAGAGACCAAAGATTGAAACCACTTTCTCACGGAGTTGAATCACAATAGAGATTTCACTAGAAGCCATGACATAATTTCAAATATGAGTTTGTCACTAATTGTTGCTCCTACCATATCGTGTGAGTACAAGTTCAATGGGCTAGTCAAAGGGTAAAGACCAGTTAATGTCATGGAAATTTTTCGAGAGGGAAAAAAAGTTTTTCTCCAACCATTATTCTTACCTAAGGTAAGGTGATGAAGGACCATCCCAACATATTCAATCATCACAACTCAGGCTAAGGGTAGAGAAAATTATGAAGCTCTATAAAATATATTCTATCTCTTAGTCTTGTATAAATTTGTAAAATGTAGAATAGTTTTAATCCTGGACCTTGTATTATGGGTCATACTTAGAGTAGAATAAACATAAGCTAAAAAATGTATGACGTACTTTTAGAAACTCGCACTTGAGGATTCAAGCAAGGGATTTCTGTAAGCACTACACAACTTACTTAAGCATTAAACCCTAACCCTAACTTGTCGGTAGCTTTCATGACACGACACCTACATTTCCTCTAGCTTATAAATAAGACCTTACAGTCATGTAATATTGAGACTTATTTGAGTAATGAAACTTTAGCCTAAATCAGAATCATTCACCCTCTTGTCTCAACACTCTCTTTGCAAAAGTTCAAGTAAACCTAGGCCAGGAGAAACCAAGAAGTAGAACTCTACTTCCTCAAGTGTCCATTTCCAATCCTTCCTTCATTAAAATACAACTTTCACTACATCCAAACCAAGCCTCATTCCATTCCATTCGGCTTGAAAACACATGGAGCATCAATAACTCCATCATAAGGTTTACATCAGTTATATACTGGAAATTGGTCTCGTCTTATCTCTAATTAATGTGTGATTTCCAACAATAGTCATATCTTCTTGTTTTGACGATAAAAAATACTCACTATATACTTATCCAAAATAAAATAATATTTTAACCGAACAAATTTTTTAATAAAAAGTTAATTAAAAATATCAAAATTTATAAATTATTTAAAACTTAATTAAATAATAAAATAATAATAATAAATATATACTAACCATTTTATATAGTTATTTGATAATTACTAATATATATTAATTTATAAATATTAAATATATTTCTCTCATATAAATATAGAAGAAGAGTTGTATCATAATCAAGTAAAAATAAATGTACATAACAAATCACAATATAAGTAACGAGGATCAAATAATCATTAACTAAAAAAATATATGAAACAAAAAATTAGAGATGCAGATGTTAAAAATACAACACGCTTGTTCTGACAAAGATGATCTTATATCCCCTCGCTAGAACATATATTATCTTCTCGTTAGAACACATATTGTGAGATACAATTGTTTTTAAAAAGATAGTATTACTTCAAACCTAAAATTAAAAGTTAAAAGAAAAAGTGGGATGTTATTATACCTTGGCATGAGGAGGAAGAGCTAGAGCCGTAGAAAGAAGCGAATAACCCGTGAAAACTCCAATTTCTAGTGTTTTCTCAGCCTTCATCATTTTTATAAGAAAAGATAGGAATTGTGCTTCATCTACAGGAACATTCATCAAACTCTTCGCACCATATTTCTCCACTGTTGTCTCTCGAAGTTTCTTCAATTGCTCGTGCTCTTTGGGATACGCACTAGTTTCAAGGATGTACTGTTTATAGAACAATTTGAAGTTAATTCAGGATTTATCAGATGAATTTGAAGAATATATGCATATATGAAGAAGCGATTGGGTTAATTTAATTACCTTAGCAAGTGCTGGACTTTTCAGGATCTTGCTCTTCGGTGCTGATAAGTCCTCCATTGTTAACGTGGAGAGCAATTGCAGGTTTTCGGTGGCTCAACCTCAACGATGAACTTCTCCATAAAAACAACCTTAGCGTTGACCTTTTTGAGAGGGACCATCAAACTAAAATAATTTTTTATATTTATTGAAAATGTCATTTATGTAGAGATACTTTTATAATAGTAAATTATTAATAAGGAGAGGTTAGTTAAATTTATGTATATCAGCAACTTAAAAAATAATATAACATATTAATAAAAATAAATATCAATTATATATGGCATCGGAGGATAAGAATAGCACCAAATGTTTATATGCTACAACAATGTTTTTTTTTATCTTAAGTTGGTCGTAGACTTATATGTACAAGATTCTTTCTACACATGATTTATTTTATAAATCAAAATTAATTTATGTATTAATTAATTTATACAATTTTTTTATAATTTTCAACTTTTTACTTTTAATTTTTTACAAGTAAAAATGCTTTTTATTCCACTCACCCCAAGAGTCCATAAAATGAATTATTCAAGCTCTTAAACTTCCATCTTATATTATATTAACAGCTCACAATACGTTACAAGTGCACATTAATAATTTTTTATATGAAAATTGTAACTCTCTTTCTCTTAAAATGTAGCTTTTTCTATCCTCTTTATTAGTCTATAATGTACTGAAGATCAATCTCTCTCTTCATCAATGTGTAATAGTTGTTAAAATAATAATCATAATCTATAATAATAATAATAATAATAAAAGAAAATTATTTTAATTGAAGCACACACTTCTTTTTTAGAAATTATTCATTTTGATCTTTTTTCACTTAAAAATTATTACTTACATAACTATACATTATCTCATTATCATCTATTTGAATCTTTATCTAATCAGTTAGTTTTTACTTTACCTTTTTACCGAAAAAAACAGCTATCTAAAAAAAGTTATAAGTTATCCTAGCACTCCATAGATGTTAAGAAACAAATAGTATTTTCAAAATATAAATTAATATTAAATTATAACTTATTTAAATGATATATAATACACATTTCTTGATTTTGTGTATATATTTCATATTCATATTTACACAAAATTTTGAGTATCATAATTATTTTATGGATGTGTATATAATAGAGAGTAAAGAAGAATAGATGCAAAATTTTATTTTATATATAACTATCTTACTATCTTTTTTTATCTTTCATATCTTTCTTCATAATATATTAATACATAATAGATAGAATTGCAATAATTAGTGACACATTTCCTAGAGAGAATTAGTATGCACTTGTGACCCATTAATTTGAGTTGTTAAGATAAGATAAGATGAAGGCAATTACTTTCTGCACCCGATTAATTGTTTCTTGCATCCAATGTAACTTTTTAAACCCAACTTTGTCCTTGTCACATATTTGCTTACGGATATTAATATCCGGAAGTCAAAGATTTGCTTATGAACATCAATATCTAGAAGTCACATGCCTATGGATATTGACATTCGGAAGTGTCAGCTTTGCCTATGAATATTGACATTCGAAAGTGTCAGTTTTTCCTACGGATATTGGTATCCGGAAGTGTCATGTTTACCTACGGATATTGTCATCCGGAATTGTACTATTTAACTATGGACATCTTTATCCGAAAGGCACTATAATGCTTCCGGATATACATATCCAGAAGTCCATCATTTTGGTATTTTTAATGGATTAAAACCCACTAAACTAAACAAATTTAAAGAATTAAGTTATGGACTTTAATCCAAAAACAACTACTAAAGACAAAATAAAATTGCGAAACATGGGCCTAATTTTCATTGAAGTAGCAAACCAATAGTTTGGTGAAATTCTTGGATGGAAGTGCAATGGAAAGAAACCAAGAGAGTCATGTTTGTAGGACCTTTTATCTCCCAACGAATGTGTGCCATGTGTTGGCAGGGACACATGAGATTCAAAGAAAAAGTTAAAGGGGTTGGCAGGGGCACATTTCGGATTTTTTTATCAGAACAAATCAAGGAAAATATTTTTCTGGACATAATTATCTAGAACTACTATTTTATATATATATATATATATATATATATATATATATATATATATCCGGAACACAATAACACAATTTCGTTAAGGGTATAAGAGTAGTTTTACATGTATATGTTGAGTGTTAATCACAAATGATATGGTGCTGGAAGAATCTGCCTAAGATGAAAGGTTAATATTGAGAGTAATTGGGATTTCACTTATTATGGCCCATAAATATGAGTTGTTAAAATAAGATAAGAAGGTTCATATTCAGAGTAATTGATGTCAGTTACTCTTTTGAGTGAATGAATCATCACTCTTATCTACAACTTAAATGGTATATTTAACCAAATAGTTAGCTCCATATTTCTTATATAAGTGAAAATGTAGGTGTCTTATGAATAGAACTTTTTCCTTATAGTGCAACCTTTTTTTTAACAAGTACATGGGAAACGGAAATTAAATTATAACCAAATTATGAAAGTAAATGAATATATTAATTTTAGGATTAGCTAGAGTTCTTTAGCATGAATGGCGATGTACAAATTAAGTAACTGAACTATAGAATGACAATGAGAAAATCGAAATCCCCTTCTTCTGTTGCACACCTACAAAGTCCATTTTCTATCGAAACGAAACGACCCAGAAGAGATTAAACATTTTCGAATGAGGAAGTGGTAATATTCATGAACATCAGGCTCCAAGTTGGATGAGACAAATGTCCACCAAATTAGAAGCTAAGACCAAAAAAAATCACATTAAAACTTATACAAAAATCTCAATTTCAAAATGCTGAGATAAGAGGAAGTATTAATGTTATTCCTCCCTTTAGGGATTGTCACTGTAACTGAAGAATGTACAAGATTAACACCAAAGCTCCAGAAATCATTTCCTCTGCCACCAATCTGGGACTTTTAACCTCCGGCTTCTATGAACAGAAAGGCTGACCCCTGGAATTTTGTGCTTGACCTGTCTCCACAGCATACTCACAGCATCTTCTCTTTTAGGAGGGTACTGGAATTCATAATGTTGGGAGATGTTTTTGAGTTGCTTCCACATTTCAGTCCATTTCTGTTTTGGAAATTTACGAAGTTGATCGACCATGTAGCCAGGCTGTAATGCCTCTTTGAAAGAGAAGAAAATCGAGAACTGGGAGTACTCAATCTCATCCTCAAATGGGAGTTCAATTTGATCACTAACAATGACAGGGACACAGTGACTCACAATGGCATCAAAAAGCCTACAAGATGACGGTGTGTCTCCCGCTGGATGCAAACAGAACTTCGATGAACGCATCCCTTTAGATGACTGTTGTATAAGAAGCAGTGGTTAAAGGAACACAGCAGTTAATGATTTTTGCATGATAAAATAAAACACATACAATTGTAAAATTGATCTTTTAAACAGTCAACCACAAATTATCCAACTAAAATTAAGCAAAGATCAATTACACAACTACACTGCATACCAATTTTATATTTTCTTCTGTAGCAACACTTCGCTCATAGTGAACATCATCATAACCAGACAGTATCTTTGCTAGTTTAACACGAACAATCCCTTCCTGCAAACATCACAGACACCAGAAAATCAATATTCATGGAATTTAAAGGAAAAAGCTACACTAAAGTGGGATTGTTTTTAGAGTGAGCAAGGACAGGTGTATCAACCTTTGAATTTTAGTGTTTTATGATCACAATGTGCTTTAAATTAAACCAAGGGTATGGATATGGCCTGACTTGCCCACTTTAAAGACAAACGTACTTTACAGGAACCTTGCCCCATTAAGAAATACATTACTCCTTCAACTAACTCTCAGTTAGACATACATCCTTCCTGTAAGTCCTCCCTCGGAAGAAAAGCAGCGTGGAGCGAGACTCATACGGATCTTGAGGCTCGTCTACTGTAAGAGAGTCCACAACATGCACATATGGGGACACCACATCTTTGTTCAAATTAGACATGTGCCTAGGGTAGCGACCAAAATCCACAACAACCTGAATAGAATCATTCAACTGATCTCGTAGGAACCTAAAGGCATTGGGGTGTGTGACAGGAAATACATGGTCTCTACCTCCAGACCTCTGCCAGTATTTGGATTTCTTTAACAATTCCATTAAATCAACCTGACACCAGAAACAAGCACTGTTTAATATCAAAAGCAGAGGTTTGTAACACATTAGCTATGACGCACAGAAACAGGTACAACACCCAACATTTCTAAAAATAATATAGTCCATTGCCCATAGGAGAATAGTATAAATAAATAATATAGTCACGTTTTCCAATTTACACTCATTCTCCTCCTGCAAGTAAAATTCTCAGACACTGAAAATATTTCATTCGGATACTACTCTTCCTAAACTAGTGCTGAACAGTAACATTCATCAAATTCTTATGATTTTCAGCACTAATGTCGTTTGACAATAACCTGTACAGTGAATCTTCAAGTGACCATACTAATCGCATTACGCTAAAACGAAATTAACTCCCATCAAATTGCATTGGAGCGATTCACAAATCAACTACGAAGAGAAGAAACCAGGCGAAGCACCTGCAATTGGCGATCAATCTCCGTGGCGGGATCCTTCATGGTGTGGCCGTGCGTGTTGAAACTGAGAGAAGAGAAGAACGGCACGAAGAAGGCGTTGGCGAGTTCCGGATCCGAAACCCTAACCACTTCTCTGCCCTCGACGCCGTGGATGAGCGACCCCATCATCCAGTACTCCACGCTGTGCTGCTTCTTCAGCCCCCAGTTCTCGGGCCACCGCGGCCAGTCCTCCACGGTGACAGGTGTCTCCGACGTGTTGCGGCGGTCAATCATGCCGACGTTGAAGCGGCGAGGGAGATCGTACATGAAGACCCGAAGAGACGGATCAAGTGCACACGCAGCGGGTACAACCGCGGATAACTTGAAGTGAGGGAAGAAATAAGATCGAATGTCGAGGTTGCCTATGAAAATTGTGTACGAAAGAAGGAGGAGAAGCACGAAAATGAATGTAAGAAGCACCTTCCCGTACATTGTGTTCTTCTTCTTCTTCTTCTTTTCTTTTTTACGAATATTTTCGGCTCTAATGCTATCTTCTTCTGCTATTGCTGCTTCTGTTACGAGTTCCTTTCTTCTTCTTTTCTGCTATCAGTTGCAGTGTTCATCTTCAATGTACTTCAGATAATTATGGACACCACAAAGATGCATTTCTTTCGGACTCAGCTTATGTCGTTTTGGTAATTTTCCTCAATATTATTGGAATGGAAATAAACAGTAATTACCCTTTTATAAAACGTAAAGAGAAGTTATAGTATTTAATATATAATTATTATAACTTTCTTCTTGTGGAAAGTGAAGAGATATTTTATATTGATTATTTATAAACATTATTTTCTTGTGTAAAACTATACCATCTTCAATTAAAAATTATAGTTATTTGTTCATTTGGAATATGAGTGTTTATTAAATCACACAACCCAAAAGGAAATCTGAACTTAATTAGATTAACTTTAACTTAGTTCAATTAATCTTTTTTATTGATTAAGCAATGAGTTGTATATATTACAGTTACACTCAATCCTATTGACTTTATCAAAATCATTAACTAATATTAATATAAAATATCATTATTATTTAATTTACTTTATTATTCCATTAATTAAATGTGTATTTTTTAAATATTAAAATTTTAAATGATATAATTTATTTAAAAGAATTAAAACAAGATATTTTAAATTACGAACTTTAATAAAAAAAAAATCAAAATCTATAACCTAATACATTCAACCTCGATAAAAAATTTAAAAAAAAGTTGGATTGAATTAGGCTAATAAACAAATTATAAACACCTTGTACTCCAATCTAAACCTTGTACTCGAGTCCAAAATTATTTTATAGAGTCAAACTTTTGCAAACCCAACTCAAAATCTTAGCTTATACGCTACACTTAAATAAATTAGGTATATTCATATTAAAAGTTATTTCGTACTTAATATAGATTGTCTAGTGTGTTATTTTGTGTAAACGATTTTACCTTTCAAATCATCTAATTTTTTCACAGTTTAATTTTTAGATTGTTTAATTTTGTTAATCTTATTAGATTGTGATGTGTCTACGTTGTTCTTATCAAAACGTATGGTATATTCGCACAAATTAGATCGTCTTAATGATTAATTTATTACGAGTCTATTTTATTGTTTTATTTTAACGTTTAATAATAATAAAAAATTCAATATGTTTTTTTTTTTCTATCACTAGTTTCATTTTCACTTTGTCTTATTTCTTGGTTCTTCGTTACTCCTATATGCATTCTATAAATTATGCATCTGCGTCTTGGAAGAATGGATTGAGTCCATGTTGATATTAAATTTTATATTTATTTTCCATAAACAAAATTAAGTATTATAAAATTGAAATATTTTTTTTAAATGAATACCTGATCAATTAGAACTTTAGTGAGGGAGATATTGTCCAATATACTTTTCAAAAAAAAAATATGTAATGTAACCTCTAAATATGTTAAAGTTAAAAAAAAATGATAACATCTACATAAGGGTTATTAAAATACTTACCATTTGTCATGAGAGTCTAACGTTATCTGAGTTATTATAAAATAATATTTAAAACTTAAAAAGTTGGAAATTTTCCTAGTTACAATTATTACAATATTTACCATTGACTATGAAAAAATTGCATGTGCACTTTCGTAATGTTGTATTCACAAATCACGATCCGATAAATCTGACCTTTAATACAAAAAAAATAATGCACTGTGGTTGTTTTAAATATCGTATTAATTAGGGTGACTCTCACTCGGATTGATAAAAAAAAAAGTTATTAAATTATTATTTCAATTAAATAAAAATTAAATATGGTACTAACGATTAAATTTGACACACAAAATAGCTTAAAAGGATACCTTTGTATGTATGATTTTTCTGCAAATTCTGATTAAATTTCAGTCCAATTGAAACAACTTTCATTAAATATTCTGCAAAAGAAAATATAACAGATGAAGGAATTTGCACTTTTTGAGACCAGATATTTCTTCATAATTTTTATCTTTAAAGATCAAATTTTGCTTCATTCGAAATTGTACTTGTTTTTGTATGTCAATATAGTCTCACATCGTTCAGGAGTCGAGGCCAAGGGGAGTTTATATACTCCCTTCACCCTTCGAGGCGCTTTTTCAGAACAAAACCGTGACGGAACATCAACCTCCAAAACAGACAATACATCGGATGCGGTGATTGACCCTAGTGATGCTGCCCAACAGACTTGAGGTCGGAACAATACTATTACTTTCTAAAGATATATTTATAGACATTTGCACTATACTAAATATTCAATTAAATATTTGTTGTCGGATATCAAGTCGATTTCAATGGTAATAGAAGTGAGTTTTTAAGAGTGTTTGAGTTATTTGAATTTGTAGGTGGCTAATACCCAATATCGCAAGAATGTATTAATATTCTCAATATTTTTCAGTACTAGGTAGTACACAAGTCCTTTAAGCTCGGTAATCGATTTTAAGGTAATTGGGCTTTTATTTTGAACTCAACTTTGGTGATATCATTTGGCTAAGCTTGTGAAAGTGAGTCATATTTTTAGCACTAGTCATAAGTCAAGCATTGTGACCATCCTCCTAGCTCGATGGTCTCAGTTTATATAGCTCGATCGTCCGAGTTTATTATGATGCAATTAAAGAGGTAAATATTGTAATGAAATAGTAATAATGACATGTCTTAACGAGGGGAACAAAACCCCATGAACATTAATTATGAGTTTTTATTTCAAATGATGAGTTATGACGTTTCTCCTCAAAGTTGCCCCAAAGAGACAAGTTGTCCTAGGTGGACATGATGCTTCATTTTTTGTGTTTGTCTCTTTCGACATGATGTTTTGAATGTTTAGGGTTTGAGTGAAGCGTTTTTTCCAAAAACATACAAAAATCAAACATGAGCCATTACAATGTCTTCTTTTGCTTGCTTCGCTTCTTTTGGTATATGTGATTTGTTTTCGTTCCTCCTCCAATGCTTTTGTTCTTCTTCCTTTCATGCATTTGCTCATCCTTTCTTGTTTAGGTATGTTTCAATGTCTACTTCCCTTGCTTCATCTTCTTATAGTCCTATTTCTTCCACCAAGAATAACCCTCTTGTGAGCAGAGAGGTTGTTCCCATCAAATAAGGTTCCTCAACAAGTCATGCTCACTCATTCTCGTTGAAGGGGATGTCTTGGGGGAAATGTTTCCTCACACAATGATTGTGGTTGAGGCCATCCCTACCGTGCCAATGGCAATTGTCATGGTGGCAGTTGCCGCTACACTAGGGAGGAACAAGGTTGTCATAATTCCAAGGAGAAAAGTCTCATCCCAAGATGTTGGGGAGGTCACTGGGCCAAGCTTGGCTAAGAGAGCGAGGAAGGATAAGTTCCTTCTTCAATCCCGAGTACTCTTGGGTACTCAATGAGGTCACCTCATATGCCTCTGAGTTCACCTCGAAGAGTAAGGTGGAGGGGTTTGTATCATACTTTAGCATGTGCTCTAATGTGATGGTTGATGACTTTTAACGGCAAGTGCACCGCGTTTATCAGAAGTAATAATTGTCCTTAAGGACGGATATCGATCCTATAAGGAACAGTGAATTATCGAGTACAATATTCCCTAAATATAACTACATAACAATAGAGATTTTGAAGTGATTGTGTTGACACTGATCAATAAGAAAACAAACAAAGAATTAGTTGCTTCAATTGGAAAAATAGGGATTAGGTTCCATCTCTCCCACTCTCATGTATTTTGATTAGCATGTTAATATTGAGTTATTTGATTGAAATTGATATCCGTAGAAAATTCATTTATATTGATCCCTCGCATATAAAATCCTTAAGAATGTTTCCTAAATATCGATCTCTTGCATATTTATAAAAACAACTTAGAATCACACTCAGGCATTAATGACAATTAACATTTCAAGTCAATTACTAACACTCAAATATGTTAAGTATTGTTGTTTAGGTATAAACCCTAAAAATACCTTCCGGTCAGATTTAAGATTCTCAATTTGCCACGAAAAGTTAAAAGTAAAATAACAATATCAATAATCAATCAAGAATTGAATATTAATATATAAGATATCACCTCAATACATAAGATTTTGAGCATTGAGCATATTACTCTCAATCCCAAAGGGTAGAATTAGCCACGCATACTTCTGGCACCGTCCATTCTCCCAATTGGGTCACAATTCACTCTATGGTGTTTTCCTTTCAATCTGGCACACCAGGGTTGAACCTCTAGCCCGCTATTTATCCTAATTTTCTAGGGTTAGGTGGCTTCTTGTGTCGCGCTAATGGGCTAAGTGATAAAACATAAAAAAGGCTCAATCTTTCTCTGTATCTTTTTCCATCTGGGACCTTTTAGCTTTCTCTTTTTAGCTCAAATTATTTTCCTTTACTCCAAATCTTCAATCCTCCCTAAAAATCTGCAATTAACATCAAATTTGGGAATAAAATGCTCTTATTCAAATAAAGCTCATAAAAAAATGTAAAAAGGTATAAATTCATAAATTAGGGATTATTTTATATGTAAATTAGCAATAAATCCTCATAAGTGACTATATTTTAATATGAAATATTACTGAAATTAGACACTTATCACTCTCCCCAACTTAGAATCTTGTTTGTCCTCAAGCAAAGTAAATGAATATATTTGAATTTAAATATCAAATAGCTTAATTCACTAAACAACATATCAAATTAAAAACCTATGATGCTTCCAAATTCAAATATAGAAAAATATAGACACAATCAACTTCTAGGATCAAATCAAAACAAATAAATGACAATTCATCAAGGAATATCTTCTCATATGCTCACGGGTAAATGTTTCTCTCTATTTTCACTGAATCATAACAAATCACAGTTGCTTTTCATTTCATCTTCAAATCACAAACATATTAGAAACATGAATCTAGAGGTCTTTTTCAAAGTTGTAATGAGGTTGGACATCCAAAAAAATATTGGTTTTTCTTAGATAACAAAATGCACATCTTAAAGAAGAAGAACATACCTACAATTCAATTATAGAGAACATATATGTTATCTAATTACCACTTTCTTTCGATGTCACATTTTCCCTCATTTTTCTTTCTGACTTTTCATGATTTTCAAGATGAATTTTTTTTCTCTCTTTCTTTTCTATTTCTTTTTTCTTCTTTTGTTTCTTTTTTTTTCAATAATAGGAAAAGATTCTTCCTATTTTCAACTTTTTGAGCTTTCATAATCAGAACGAACCATTCCCTTTTCTATATGTATGTATTGCATCTACGTTTTCCTTCCTTAGACATTCTAAAGGGTAGAAAATTATATCATTAAAGGTTAAGGTGAAATATTATCAAAAAAAATTCTTGACCCAAAGGGGATATATAAAAAAATGGAATTCTAACAATATACAATTTGACTATTTGGCCCTGGGCTCCTAGTTAACACAACAAATTCCTCAATCATCTTCATGCTCTTTTATGATATACCAAAAATAAAAATTAAGCAACCACAATTGTCAATTCATCACTAAAATTCTCAAAATTGTTTAAGGTTCACACACTCACTTGGTTTAATTGTTAAGCTGAGTTGGCAGTTTTCACAAAATAAATCTGTTAAGTTCAAAACTGAATCTGTTGTTTTCTTAACTGCTTTTCAACTGTTTTTTTTAAAAGAAGTTAGAAACTGTTTTCTATATAAAGAAATGTCTCTCTCACATGATGAAGTGCTGAGGAATTACGCTCTTGACAGAGATCAAACAATTTCCATGTGAGAAGAAGGATTGAAAGAGTTTTTGAAAGGTTTCCAAAGAGATTTTCAAGTGTGCTTGTTCTAGGAAACCTTGAATCTTGGTGAAGGTGCTGGTGCAGTTTCTGCAGCAAATTGAACTACTGGTTTTGAGTTCTTGCATCTTCTTTTCAGGTGTAATCTTTCCTTTATTCTGTTTTGTAAAGGTGTAAGTGTTAGTCACTCCTTGATAGGGTTTCTTGGAGTGCAAGGTGTGCTGAAATAGGGTTTTTCAGCATTGTGTGTGGTGTTCTTGTAGTGTTCAAGAACTGCTGGTTTTGTAAGTGATTGGCACTGTTTTTTAGTGAATTCCACCTTGGGGTAAGGTGAGACTGGATGTAGCTCTGTATGAGTGAACCAGTATAAAAACGTGTGTATCTTGCATTCTCATCCCTGCACTTTTTTCTGTTTTTGCTTAATTCTGTCAAGAACTAAATCTGTTCTTTTTAAATTGAATCTGTTAATTCTGGGTTAAGTGAAAACTGTTCTTCCTGTCTTGTTAAAGTTTTCTGATCATAAACAAGGTTGCTGCATATAATGGCTTAAGTGAATTGTGAACAAACTGACCATTCATTAAAACCTGTGAAAGGATCTTTTTTCTTGAAATCTCGTGTTGTGTAATTTTGGTTGATCTCTAAGCATAGCTATATCTTTTATCCTCACAAAAATAAGCTGATCTGGTTCTGTTCTGATTCTCTGTTGATCACAATTTTACAGTGAACAATATTCAAATTGTGCCAATACTGCTCTGAAAAATCAATCTGTTTCATGTAAAAACAATCTGTTCTTTTTGCCTCTGGAATACTGAAAAATTGTGTGTTCTTGCGAAAATTTTATAAGCTCAATTCAACCCTCCCCTCTTGAACTTAGACACTAATAGACCCAACAATTGGTATCAAGAGCTAGGGCTTGTATTTTGCTCAAGTGTGTGTATGATGTCTGAGTTTAAAATGCCTTTTGCTGAAGGTGCATCTATTAATAGACCTCCTATGTTTGGTGGTGTTAACTATGCTTTCTGGAAAATCAGGATGAAGATCTTTATGGAATCTATTGACATGGGAATCTGGGATGCAGTGGTCAGTGGACCTTTTATACCTATGCAGGTTGTCAAAGATGAGACAATAAAGAAGCCTTGGTCTGAATGGAGTGAAACCGAGAAGAAGAAGGCCCAATATGACTCCTTAGCCAAGAATATCATCACCTCTGCACTGAATATGGATGAGTTCTTTAGAGTCTCTCAATGTAACTCAGCAAAGGAGATGTGGGATGTACTAGAGGTGACTCATGAAGGAACTGATGATGTGAAACGGGCAAGGAAGCACTCACTCATTCAGGAGTATGAGCTGTTCAGAATGCAATCTGAAGAAAGTATTACAGATGTGCAGAAACGATTTACACACATTGTAAATCACCTCATTGGCCTTGGTAAATTCTTTGATAAGGAAGAGCTCAACATAAAGGTATTAAAATGTCTTGATAGGAGCTGGCAGCCTAAGGTAACAGCAATCTCAGAATCCAGAGATTTATCCAAGATCTCCACTGCTGCACTTTTTGGAAAGCTGATAGAACATGAAATTGAGCTGAAAAGATTGAAAGAACAAGAAACAGTGGAAAAGAAGGCCAAAGGAATTGCTCTGAAAACTACCATAGAACATGATGCAAGTGAGGAAGAAGGTGATCCAGAACATGATGAGACTGTGAGTCTGCTCACCAGGAAATTCAGCAGATTTCTTAGAAAGAAAAACCGTGACAGAACTCAGCAGAGAAAGAGGTATTCCAAACAACCTATTGATTCAAATTCTTCCAATTACACATGTTTTGGATGTGGTAAACCAGGTCATATAAAAGCTGATTGTCCAAACAATCAAAGTAAAGAAAAATCAGCAAGCAAGAGGAATGACAAAGGGAAAGGTAGAAGAGCATATATCTCATGGGAAGATAATGATGTATCCTCATCTAGTGATTCTTCAACTGAAAGTGAAAAAGCAAATCTTTGCTTCATGGTGAATGATGAGGGATCCAACTCTGACTCAGTAAGTAATTTCTCCACTGATTCTGAAAACTATGATCAACTGCTATTAGCCTTTAGGGAAACACATGATGAAGCAAACAGGTTGGCTGTTATGTGCAACAGATTAAATAAAGTAAATAAGGTACTTGAACCAAAGGTTAAAACTCTTGAAGAAGAACTGCACAAAGCTAAAACTAAATTAATTAGTCTTGAATTGACATGTTTGCATGCATCAATTAAAACTTGTGATAATTGCAAAAAGCTGGAAAAACAGGTTGAGTATTTGTTGAAAACACTTTCAAATTTCACTAAGGGAAGAGAAAATCTTGAAACATTATTAGGTTCACAGAATGCTGTTTTCAATAAAAATGGTTTAGGATTTAATCCTGGAATGAAAGGTAATGTGAAAAAGCTGTCCAGTTTCTTTGTTCCTTCCAAAACAGGTTTTTCCTCTTTTAGTAATTCAAAAACAATGCATACTGCAACATGTTTTTATTGTATGAAATCTGGTCATGTATCTAGAACATGTAAGGCTAGGAAATATTTTGTTCCTAAAGGTTTAGCCAAATGGCTTCCTAAGGAAAGGTGTTAATCATGCTGGACCCTAGACTAAAAGGGTACCATATGTGCTAAATCTGTTTTGTTGCAGAAAAACAGCAGGAGAAACCAGTGGTATCTAGACAGTGGCTGCTCAAAGCACATGACTGGTGATGTGACTCAGTTCATAAATCTGAAACTCAAAGCTGAAGGGCATGTCACATATGGAGACAACAATAGAGGAAAAATTCTTGGAAGAGGAGATGTTGGTACTAAAGACTCAACTACAATTGAGAATGTCCTATATGTTGAAGGGCTAAAACATAGTCTTCTAAGCATTAGCCAGCTGTGTGACAAGGGATACAAGGTCAATTTCGAAGCAAATACTTGTACAATTTCAAATGAAAATTCTGGTAAGGTGCTGTTCACTGGAAAAAGGGTAAACAACATTTATCTCCTAGACATTATAAAGAGCTGTTCTGAAAATGAGTGTTTGCTATCTAAAAATGATGAGTCATGGCTGTGGCATAGGAGACTAGCTCACATTCACACAAATCACTTGAACAAGCTAAAATCTAAGGAACTTGTTTTTGGCTTACCAAACATAAAGTTTCAAAATAACAGATTGTGTGATGCCTGTGTAAAGGGAAAACAGATTAGAACTTCCTTTAAATCAAAAGATATGGTTTCTTCAAATAAAGCTTTGGATGTTTTGCATATGGATTTGTTTGGACCATCTAGGACTGCTAGCTTAGCTGGAAATTACTATGCTTTGGTGATTGTTGATGACTTTTCAAGATATACATGGACCTTGTTTCTTGCTTCTAAAAATGATGCATATAAAGCCTTTAAGAAACTTGCTAAGGTTCTGCATAATGAGAATGAAAATAGGATAAAACAGATTCGTAGTGATCATGGGGGAGAATTTCAAAATGCAAAGTTTGATAAATATTGTGAAAAACATGGGATCATACATAGTTATTCTGCTCCTAGGACACCCCAACAAAATGGTGTTGTTGAAAGAAAGAATAGATCACTAGAAGAGTTAGCTAGGACTATGCTAAATGAATCTGGTTTACCTAAATATTTTTGGGCTGATGCTGTATATACTGCTTCTTATGTGCTTAACAGAACATTGATTAGACCAATCCTTAAGAAAACTCCCTATGAATTGTGTAAAGGAAGGAAGCCTAGCATTAGTCATCTTAGGGTGTTTGGCTGCAAATGTTTTGTTTTAAATAATGGTAAGGATAATCTAGGGAAGTTTGATCCTAAATCAGATGAAGGAATACATATTGGTTATGCTATAAATGGTCATGCTTATAGAGTATATAACAAAAGATTGCTTGCTGTTGAAGAATCTATACATGTTGTGTTTGATGAAACAGATTTTTCTGTGCCCAAATCTGTTGTGGATGAACCTGGTATGGATGATTTAAGAACAATTATGCAACAGAATCAATCCAGTGAGCTTGATGCTACTAATCCAAATTCTGTCAAAGAATCTACTGTGAATGCAGGACTACCTAAAGAATGGAAGACTCCAAGGGATCTCACTCTTGACAATGTGATTGGTAAAATTGAGAAAGGAGTCTCAACAAGGAATTCACTCAATAACTTCTGCAGAACAGTAGCTTTTGTGTCTCAGATTGAACCTAAAAGCCTGGAAGAAGCACTGCAAGACAGCAATTGGATAACAGCAATGCAGGAAGAGCTGAACCAGTTTGAATACAATGAAGTGTGGACTTTGGTTCCAAGGAAGCATGAGATGAACATCATAGGAACCAAGTGGGTGTACAGGAACAAGATGGATGAACATGGAGCTATCACTAGAAATAAAGCAAGACTGGTTGCTAAAGGGTATAACCAAGAAGAAGGTATTGACTTTGGTGAAACCTATGCACCAGTAGCACGTCTTGAAGCTGTCAGACTTCTTCTAGCATTTTCCAGCATACAAGGCTTCAAGCTATTTCAAATGGATGTCAAGAGTGCATTTCTAAATGGCTACATCAATGAAGAAGTGTTTGTATCTCAGCCTCCAGGATTTGAAGATCACAAGAATCCAGAACATGTGTTCAGGCCTAAGAAAGCCTTATATGGATTAAAGCAAGCACCTAGGCAATGTATGAAAGGCTAAGTGAATTTCTGCTGTCTCAAGGTTATAGCCGTGGCAATTCAGATAAAACTCTCTTTCTAAAGAAGAAAAGTGAAGATATCATACTTGTGCAAGTCTATGTAGATGATATTATCTTTGGATCCACAAATGAAGAGATGTGTGAAGACTTTGTGAAAACCATGAAAAGTGAGTTTGAGATGTCAATGTTAGGGGAAATGAATTTCTTCCTTGGTCTACAAGTTAAGCAACTCAAGGATGGGATTTTCATAAGCCAAGAAAAATACTGCAAGGAACTACTCAAGAAGTTTGATATGGACCAATGCAAAGCAATCAGCACTCCTATTTCAACAAATTGTCAGCTGGATCAAGACTCTGCAGGAAAATTAGTGGATCAAACTAAGTATAGGGGTTTAATTGGTTCCCTATTATATCTAACTGCCAGCAGGCCTGACATTATGTTTGCTGTATGTCTATGTGCTAGATATCAATCTGATCCAAAGGAATCACACTACAATGCAGCAAAGAGAATTCTGAAATATTTGCAAGGATCTAAGGATGTTGGATTGTGGTATCCTAACAAGGTATCCTTGAACTTGATTGGTTTTTCAGATTCTGATTTTGCAGGTTGCAAAGTTGATAGGAAGAGCACAAGTGGGACTTGTCACATGCTTGGATCAAGTCTAATCTCTTGGCATTGCAAGAAGCAAGCTTGTGTTGCTCTCTCCACAGCAGAAGCAGAATACATAGCTGCTGGAAGTTGTTGTGCTCAAACCTTATGGCTAAGGCAGCAGCTAAGTGATTTTGGTATTCTGTTAAATAACATACCTATAAAGTGTGATAATACAAGTGCCATAAATCTATCTAAGAATCCTGTCATGCACTCAAGGACTAAACACATTGAAATTAGACATCACTTTCTAAGAGAACATATAGCTAATGGAACATGTGATATACAATTCATTGGTACTGAATTTCAATTAGCTGATCTATTCACTAAACCACTTGCTAAAGACAGGTTTCACTTTCTTTTAAATGAATTGGGTATAATTAGCTTGAATTGTCCTCTGCAGTGAAAATTTCAATCTGTTGTTTTATGTTTTAACATGTTTCGTTCTCTGTTTCAGAAATCACAGCTGTGACTAGGAAAGAGAAAGATTTATTTTTCTCTCTCTCACTTTATTATTAACTGCTTTTACGGTTATTGACCAGCAGATCCATGCAAATTAGTGTGTGGGTATCCTAACTAATTGGATTTTGTGTAGATGCAACAGATTTGATGTACCAAAATCAGGTTCCAAGATATTCTTACGTGAATCCACACCTGAACCTGCTGCACCATTGGAATAAAATCTGTAGCATATATGTGGGATTTGATTTTTCTTCAAAATTCATTATTTCCAAAATCTGATTACATTGCCCTGAATTAAAATTTGTGCTTTTCAATTTTGGTTTAATAAGTCTATATAAACTTAGCACAATTTAGCTCGTCTCTCACACCATCTCACTTGCACTATAAGCTGTCCAGGTGCACATTGCTTCACCACAGGTTTGGTTTCTGCTTTTGAATAATAATCTGTAATGTCTTTCTTCTAGAATTGTATGATAATGTGTTGATGCAGGAAAAACAGATTAAGCATGGCATCCTCCTCACATAGAAAGAAGAAATCCAAGGAGCAATCTCAAAGCAGCCAAGGTATCCTGGAAAACTGGTTTGCTGGAGATTCAGAGGCAATGACAAGGTTCATACATGAGACTGGCAGGAAGCAAATCAATGTACCCAAGCTGCTTGAGTTCTCATGGCTGAGAGAGGAAAATTTGATAGAAGCCAAAGACTTGCTCAAACATCAAAAGCTGAAAGGATTTCTGGAGATGAATGGAAATGTCTATCCAGATCTTGTGAAGGTGTTTTACTGCAACCTTGAACAAGATGGCAAAAATCTGATTTCCCATGTAAAAGGAGTGAAGCTGAAGATCACTAGGGAAATCTGGAGTAGTGTGGGTGGAATCAAATATTCAGGACTGAAAGTGAGCAAAGGAAACACTGCTGGAATTCAAGGATTCAACAAATTGCAATTTTATAGAAGCTGTGTGAGGAATCCCACTGAACCAGTAGCTAGGTATCATGCAGGTAGCCTAACTCTAATTCCTAGACTCTTAGCTCATATAATTGCTTGGCAGCTTACCCCTAGAGGAAGTAATCATGCTGTACTTCATGAGGAAGACTTGATACTGCTGTATTGCATCATGAACCAGCTTAAGGTAAATTGGGTAAGTACTATGGTTGAACATATGCTGAAATCTGCAAGACTACCTGATTATCGTCTTCCCTATGCAATATTTGTGTCAAAACTAATTGATCACTTTAAAGTGGACACTACCAATGAGAGGAATGACTCTATTAAGGCTGCAAGTGAAATAGATAACTCCACACTCATGAAAATGGGATTCTATAAGGATGAAGATGGCTGGGTTTTTAGAAGGAATGCTGGACAAAGGGCTGAGCAAGAAGCTGCTCCTCAAGGAAATGAAGAAGAAGAAAATGCTGATGGTGTGCAACACATGGACGAATCACCAATACATTCTGCTGAACATGAAGATGTTGCTGCCACTAGTCAGAATGCAATAGTTGCATATGAGGCACCTGAGTACAGAGGTGAACCTCTGTCTATGTTTGAAAGACAGGTACTAAGCAGGCTGGACACACTCACTGATGAGCAGAAGGCACATTATAAGATGACTTATGCCAGGTTTCAACACTTGGATGATCAACTTGAAGGAATTCAAGTGCAGCTAGCTGAGCTCTATTACAACAACAAGTGATCCTATCTCTAAGCCTTTATCTTTTATATGTTGTTGAACAATTTGGGATTAATCTGTACTGTTTTGTTTCTGCACTGGTTTTTAGTTGTTTTGTGATTTGTAATGAACCATCTATGGTTTATTGGTTTTATTTGAACTGTTATGTATGGCTATTATTGTTTCTGTGGTATTTTGTGCTCCCATTCTGTTTGATGAATCCAAAGGGGGAGAAGAATAGCCTAGAGAACAGCCTAAGAATAGCCTGGTACAGATTCTGCAGATGATATTCACAGTGGCTGCTGATATGATTCAGATGTTAAATCTGCAGGTATATCATTTCTAAATCTGTTGTTCTGCTTTAACACCTGTTTTCTGTGTATATGGTTCTGTACAGATTTGGTCATGATCTTTCTTCAAAGTTGTGCAAAGCAAAGGGAATTTGTCTCCATCAAACAGGGGGAGATTGTTGAAGCTGGAGGAAGCTTCTTCCCTACCAAGGCTTGATGTGTGTTTGATGAAGAAAATGGCTTGAGTGCTTTGAAGATTGTAATAGTTTTTAGATTCATATGTAATTAGGCTTGTAAGTGTGTATGATTGCCTTTTGCTGTATAACCTAGCCTAGATGCCTAACCAAGTCTAGATCAAGCACATGATGTGATTAAATGGTTTTTGAAAAGCCTTTTGAAATGTTTTTAACAGTTTTAAAACAGTACACAAATAAATCTGTTTTATGGAGAAAAAATCTGTTTATTTCTTCTCTGTTAAAAAGGCTTTTGTTAAATAGTTTTTGAAAAGCTTTTTAAAATGGTTTTAACAGTTTTAAAACAGTACACAAATAAATCTGTTTTATGGAGAAAGAATCTGTTTATTTCTTCTCTGTTAAAAGGCTTTTCTAAATTTCTGTTAAGGCACCAAGGGAAAGCTCAGTTCGTTATTTCAGTTAAGCTGAGCTGGCCTGTGCGTTATACTTTAATCTGTTTTATTGTGAAAGAACAGGTTTATTCCTTGGTCTGGTGAAGGGTTTTTCACAAGTTAGTTAGGGCTCCAAAGGTACCACTCAGACAGTTATTTCTGTTAAGCTGAGTTGGCAGTTTTCACAAAATAAATCTGTTAAGTTCAAAACTGAATCTGTTGTTTTCTTAACTGCTTTTCAACTGTTTTTTTTAAAAGAAGTTAGAAACTGTTTTCTATATAAAGAAATGTCTCTCTCACATGAAGAAGTGCTGAGGAATTACGCTCTTGACAGAGATCAAACAATTTCCATGTGAGAAGAAGGATTGAAAGAGTTTTTGAAAGGTTTCCAAAGAGATTTTCAAGTGTGCTTGTTCTAGGAAACCTTGAATCTTGGTGAAGGTGCTGGTGCAGTTTCTGCAGCAAATTGAACTACTGGTTTTGAGTTCTTGCATCTTCTTTTCAGGTGTAATCTTTCCTTTATTCTGTTTTGTAAAGGTGTAAGTGTTAGTCACTCCTTGATAGGGTTTCTTGGAGTGCAAGGTGTGCTGAAATAGGGTTTTTCAGCATTGTGTGTGGTGTTCTTGTAGTGTTCAAGAACTGCTGGTTTTGTAAGTGATTGGCACTGTTTTTTAGTGAATTCCACCTTGGGGTAAGGTGAGACTGGATGTAGCTCTGTATGAGTGAACCAGTATAAAAACGTGTGTATCTTGCATTCTCATCCCTGCACTTTTTTCTGTTTTTGCTTAATTCTGTCAAGAACTAAATCTGTTCTTTTTAAATTGAATCTGTTAATTCTGGGTTAAGTGAAAACTGTTCTTCCTGTCTTGTTAAAGTTTTCTGATCATAAACAAGGTTGCTGCATATAATGGCTTAAGTGAATTGTGAACAAACTGACCATTCATTAAAACCTGTGAAAGGATCTTTTTTCTTGAAATCTCGTGTTGTGTAATTTTGGTTGATCTCTAAGCATAGCTATATCTTTTATCCTCACAAAAATAAGCTGATCTGGTTCTGTTCTGATTCTCTGTTGATCACAATTTTACAGTGAACAATATTCAAATTGTGCCAATACTGCTCTGAAAAATCAATCTGTTTCATGTAAAAACAATCTGTTCTTTTTGCCTCTGGAATACTGAAAAATTGTGTGTTCTTGCGAAAATTTTATAAGCTCAATTCACGCCTCCCCTCTTGAACTTAGACACTAATAGACCCAACACTTTGTTCTTAAGAAATCATCCAGTTTTTTGTTAAAATCTTTATCTACAGTCTTGCTTCATTTGCTAGATCTACCCCCCTAAATAATAGAACTTGTCCCCAGGCCAAAATACATAACCTGCAAAATGATTAGGAGGCATATAGAATTTCTTTTTTTTACTTTTTTGAAAAATAAAATCAACAAAGGTAACAAAACAAGATAAAACTAAAATGTGGACTGGGTTGCCTCCCAGCTAGCGCTCGTTTATTTATTTCAAGATGGACAACTCTCTTTGTTGCATCATGTTGTATGCATTCTTCCTCGTTACAAGAACATCTTCAACCACACCATAAGGATCTTTGATGGATTTGTCTGCCAACTACATCTTGGTGGGTTGAACCTCCAAATCGCCTAAATACAGTGCAACCTTGTCCACAGATAAAGCACTTATAGACATGGGAAGATTAAAACCTCCTAAGTTCTTGGAATTTTGAAGTAAGTCCTTTTGAGTCATGACACTGCATCTAGCCTCCAACTCTCTATTTCTCTCCCCAATATAGCTCATATTCTTCAGAAATCTCTCAAATGTTGAATCTTGCTTCAGATTTCATGCAAAATAATTCCTAGGGAGCAAATTGTCAAAAAAAATATCTCCTTCTCTTTTTTTGAAGGAGCATGAGGATATGATAAATCTTTTTCAAGAACACCCTTCTCCTTATTTTTAATTTTTTCTTCCTCACTTCTTTTCTTATTTCAGCTACTACATTATTGCAATGCTCTTTCGGGTTGGTTTGACTGTCGACTGAAAACTGACCACTTTGTATTTCTTCAAATTGTTTGGCCACTTTTCCCATCTGGATCTCTATATTCCTGATCGTTGTCATGCTATTTTCTTCCATTATCACAAGCTTTGTCAGGGCGTCTTCAACTTTACTCATTCTTTCAAGCATGGATGGATCCTCAGCTTTAGGTGAATGGTACTCATAAGAACAATGACCATTAGGATGATCACTTCCACAAAAATTGCACCTGATTGATTGACTCTGCCTTTGAGATGAATGAACAATATATAATTGTTAGGGCGAATTAGTTATTTGTGCGGTTAACTGCTCAATCTGTTGTGTTAGAATTTTATTTTGAGCCAAAAGTGCATCTTCAAATATCCCTCTCTGCTGGATACATTGTCTATCGCGTTGGTCTTTATAATTAGTTGATGCCAATGCATCAATAATCCTTGTCGCTTGTTCTACATCAAGAGTCGCCATTGTGCCGCCAACTGCAACATCTAGGAGAATCTTTGTGTCAAATTTGAGACCAGTGAGAAATATGCTCAGTTGAGCAATATCTTCAAACCCATGATTTGGGCATTTTCTCAATATTATCTTCAATCTTTTCCATGTCTCAAAGAAGACTTCATATACTCCTTGTCTGAACATAGAGATTTCAGACTTTGCTTTGATGTAGCGAGAGATTGGAAAAAATTATGCAAAAAATTTTCCTCTATCTTTTTCCATATAGTGAGGCTTTAAATTGGAAGTGATTTGTGTCATTCCTTGGCCTTTCCTGCCAATGAAAAAGGAAACAAGGGCATAAAAACAATATCAACATCATCTAATTCAAAGCCCGTTACTCCCACCAATTCATAAAATGTATCCAAATGTGAATATGGATCCTCATGTTCCATTGCTGTAAATTGATGAGCACTGATAAGAGTGAGAAAACCGGGATCTATTTCCAAGGCGCCTTGGCGGTAGCAGGTATTGCAATAATAGAAAAATGCCATGACCCTTAGTACATGACATAACCTCCAAGTGTCTTCCTTGCTTGTTCCTCTGCCATGAATGCTGATGAGGATGTTGTTCTTAAATTGACTAATATATTTTTTTCCATCTCAAAACATTAATTTTATAGAAAAAAATATATGCACTACCGATTTTCTAAAAAATGTCAATCCCTTCACAAGAACGATCAAGAGGTTGTTCGTCACAATTCTTAGATTTGGTCAAAGCACGAGATTTGTACATTAATATCAAGCGTGTGAATGTTGTAGAATGAGAGTTGACCAAAGTTCGGTACAGGAAAAAGAAGGGTAAAGATTTTCATAAGCTTATATATAGATGGGATACTAGACATGATAGTGAGATATTTAGATAGGGCTTTAAAGCACGACCTCATAGTCATACTTCCGACTCAACTTACTATAATTTGAAGGACTTTGTTCATCGTGGATGTGCTCATGATATTCCATCTAGCATACATGCTTTTGTGCATACAACTAACAATGGTTCTTGGACACCAACGCTTCACAGTGCCATTCTCCCAGCACGCTCTCGGGTTAAATATTATCAATATGAAATATTCGTCCCAGATGGTATTTTAGTTCATTATATCCTTCGTGGATATGCTTCTAAAAAAGAAGTATGTTTTCATGGAGTAATATCACCTAAATATATTCGGTCATGTCTCGTAAACACAGCGACACCGCCACCACCACCACATGAAGCCAATTATCATGCTATATAATTTTTATAATCACCTCATATCATCAATCAATAACTATATTATATTGTGCATATTTCCTTTATTTCTTTGAGTTCAGTTCGTAACCATATGTTTTTACTTGAAACTTGTGTTTTGCTTGAAAAAGTCGTTGTTGTTCAAATTAAGAAAATAATAATTATCAAATTATACACAATTATTGTATGCAATTATTGTACGATATTTACGCAATTATACGTAATTAATTTAATAATGATAGAATCTCATCATTAGTGATTCCTACATAATTATCTTGTAATTTGAAAAACATTAATTTAAATCCATGGTCACATCATTCCATTCCAATTAAAATTCGTTTAAGATGATGACGGTGTATATGAAAACCTATCAAAGTAACTTCCCTTATGAGAGAGAAATGAGTAAACGAGATGATATGAATGCTGATGAGGATGCTGCTCTTAAATTGACTCAAAAAAAATTTCCATATCAAATCATTGATTTTATAGGATCAAATATATGCACTACCGATTTTCTAAAAAAATTTAATCCCTTCACGAGAACGATAAAGAGGTTGTTCGTCGCAATTCGTACTTCATCTAGAACATGAAGATTTTGCTAAAGAATGAGATTTGTACATTAATATCAAGTGTGTGAATGTTGTAGAAGGAGAGTTGACCAAAGTTCGGTACAGAAAAAGGTAAAGATTTTCATAAACGTGTATATAGATGGGATACTAGACATTATAGTGAGATATTTAGATAGGGCTTTAAAGAACGACCTCAAGGTCATACTTCCTACTCAACTTACTATAATTTGAAGGACTGTATTAATCAAGGATGTGCTCCTCATGATATTTCATCTAACAGACATATTTTTGTGCGTACAGCTAGCAACGGTTCTTGGACACCAACACCTCCCAGTGCCATTCTCTCAGCAGGCTCTCGGGTTGAATATTATCGGTATAAAATATTCGCCCCAGATAATATTTTAGTTCATCGTACCCTTTGTGCATATGCTTCTAAAAAAGAAGTATGTTTTCATGGAGGAATATCTCTAAATATATTCGGTCATGTCTCGTATAAACAGCCTCATCGCCAACACATGAAGCCAATTCAAGGTTTGATACATATCATGCTATATTATTTTTATAATCACCACATATCATCAATCAATATTTATAGAATCTCATGATTAGTGATCCCTGCATAATTATCTTGTAATTTGAATTCATGGTCACATCCTTACATTACAGTTAGAATTTGTTTACTTTCGTAGAAATACAAAGATGATAATGGTGTGTATATGGAAACCTATCGATATAACTTTCCCTTAGAAGAGAGAAAAGAGTAAAAGAGAGGCTAGGAATGCTGATGAGAATGCTGCACTTAAATTGACTCATCTTTTTATCCATCTCAAATCATTGATTTTATAGGAAAAAATATATGTACTACCGATTTTCTAAAAAATGTCAATCTCTTCACGAGAACGATCAAGAGGTTGTTCGTCACAATTCTTACTTCCTCTAGAACATGAAGATTTGGCCAAAGCACGAAATTTTTACATTAATATCAAGCGTGAAAAAAGGTAAAGATTTTCATAAGCGTGTATATAAATGGGACACTAGCATTATAATGAGATATTTAAAGAAGGCTTTAAAGCACGACCTCAGGGTCATACTTCCAAATCCACTTACTATAATTTGAAGAACTTTGTTAATCGTGCATGTGCTCCTCCAAATATTCCACCCAGCAAACATGCTTTTGTGCGTACAACTAGTAACGGTTCTTGGACTTCAACGTCTCCCAGTGTCATCCTCCCAGCAGGCTCTCAGGTTTACTATTATCGATATGAAATATTCGCCCTAGATGATATTTTAGTTCATCATATTCTTCGTGTATGTGCTTCTAAAAAAAGAAGTATGTTTTCATTAAAGAATATCTCCTAAATATATTAGGTCATGTCACATATACACAACGACACAACCACCACATGAAGTCAATTCAAGGTTTGATACATATCATACTATATTAGTTTTATAATCACCTCACATCATCAATCAATAACTATACTATGTTGTACATGTTTCCTTTATTTCTTTGAATTCGTGACAGTAAGTTTTAACTTGAAACTTGTGTTTTGTTTTGAAAAGCGTTGTTGTTCAAATTAAGGAAATAATAATTATCAAATTATACACAATTATTGTATTCAATTATTGTACGATATTGTACGCAATTATACGTAATTAATTTAATAATGATAGAATCTCATGATTAGTGATCCCTACATAATTATCTTGTAATTTGAAAAACATTAATTTAAATCCATGGTCACATCCTTACACTCCAGTTAGAATTCGTTTCGTTTTGTACAAATACAAAGATGATGACGGTGTATATGGAAACCTATCGAAGTATCTATCTCAAATCATTGATTTATAGGAATAAATATATGTACTACCGATTTTCTAAAACATTTCCATCCGTTTACGAGAACGATCAAAATGTTGTTTGTCACAATTCTTACTTCCTCTAGAACATGAAGATTTGGCCAAAACACGAAATTTGTACATTAATATCAAGCGTGTGAATATTGTAGGCGAGTTGACCAAAGTTCGGTACATGAAAAAAGGTAAAGATTTTCATAAGCGTGTATATAGATGGGATACTAGACATTATAATGAGATATTTAAAGAAGGCCTTAAAGCACGACCTACGGGTCATACTTCCAACTACACTTACTATAATTTGAAGGACTTTGTTCATTGTGGATGTCCTCCTCCTAATATTCCATTCAGCAAACATGCTTTTGTGCTTACAACTAGTAACGGATCTTGGACACCAACGTCTCTCAGTGTCATCCTCCCAGCAGGCTCTCAGGTTGAATATTATCGATATGAAATATTCACCGTAAATGGTATTTTAGTTCATCATATCCTTCGTGGATATGCTTCTAAAAAAGAATTATGTTTTCATTAAGGAATATCTCATAAATATATTAGGTCATGTCTCATATACACAGCAACACAGCCACCACATGAGGTCAATTTAAGGTTATACATATCATGCTATATGTGTTTTATAATCACCTCAGATCATCAATCAATAACTATATTATGTTGTGCATGTTTCCTTTATTTCTTTGAATTCGTGACGTTAAGTTTTAACTTGAAACTTGTCTTTTGCTTTGAATTCTTTTATCAAATTATACACAATTATTGTATTCAATTATTGTACGATATTGTACGCAATTATACTTAATTAATTTAATATTGATATAATCTCATGATTAGATTAGTGATCCCTACATAATTATCTTGTAATTTGAAAAAGATTAATTTAAATCCATGGTCACATCCTTACATTCCAGGTAGAATTCATTTTCTTCGTACAAATACAAAGATGATAACAGTGTATATGGAAACCTATCGAAGTAACTTTCCCTTAGAAGAAATAAAAGAGTAAAAGAGAGGCTAGGAATGCTGATGAGGATGCTGCTCTTATATGTACTACCGATTTTCTAAAAAATGTCAATCCCTTCACGAGAACGATCAAGAGGTTGTTCGTCAAAATTCTTACTTCCTCTATTGTTCGTCACAATTCTTACTTCCTCTAGAACATGAAGATTTGGCCAAATCACGAAATTTGTACATTAATATCAAGCATGTGAATATTGTAGGTGAGTTGACCAAAGTTCGGTACATGAAAAAAGGTAAAGATTTTCATAAGCGTGTATATAGATGGGATACTAGACATTGTAATGACATATTTAAAGAAGGTTTTAAAGCACGACCTATTTTCATAAGCGTGTATATAGATGGGATACTAGACATTGTAATGACATATTTAAAGAAGGTTTTAAAGCACGACCTCTGTGTAACACTTCCAACTCCATTTACTATAATTTGAAGGACTTTGTTTATTGTGGATGTGTTGCTTCTAATATTTCATCCAGCAGACATGCTTTTGTGCGTACAACTAGCAACAGTTCTTGGACACCAACGTCTCTAATGTCATCCTCCCAGCAGACTCTTAGGTTGAATATTATCGATATGAAATATTCGCCCTAGATGGTATTTTCGTTTATCATATCCTTCGTGGATATGCTTCTAAAAAAGAAGTACGTTTTCATTAAGGAATATCTCTTAAATATATTAGGTCATGTCTCATATACACAGCGACACAGGCACCACATGAAATCAATTCAAGGTTTGATACATATCATACTATATTAGTTTTATAATCACCTCATATCATCAATCAATAACTATACTATGTTGTACATGTTTCCTTTATTTCTTTGAATTCGTAACAGTAAATTTTAACTTGAAACTTGTGTTTTGCTTTGAAAAGCGTTGTTGTTCAAATTAAGGAAATAATAATTATCAAATTATACACAATTATTGTATTCAATTATTGTACGATATTGTACGCAATTATACGTAATTAATTTAATAATGATAGAATCTCATGATTAGTATTCCTTTATAATTTTCTTGTAATTTGAAAAACATTAATTTAAATCCATTGTCACATCCTTACATTCCAGTTAGAATTCGTTTCCTTTCAACACCACGGTGTGCGCACTATGTGAATCTGAGGAAGAGTCTTGCCAACACCTTTTCTTGGAATGCACTTATGCATTGAGTGTTTGGTCCATGTGCTTCAAATGGATTGGAATTCTTTTTGTCCAACATAAAGACCTGTTATCTCACTTTGAGAGCTTTCACCTGGTGCAGAGTAGTAATAAACAAAACCTGGTATGGAAAGGGGTATGGGCAGCTGTAATCAGGTGTTTGTGGGAGCATAGAAATTCAGTTGTATTCAACCAAGGGGTTGCTGATGCAGAAGAAGTGTTCCAAAAGGCCCAGCTTAAATCGTGGTTATGGATGAAACATAGGGCACATAACTTTAATTACGGCTTTGCATATTGGATTCTGAATCCAATACCATGCATTAGTAGCTATAAGTAAACGGTAGTAGGTGAAACCAAGTTGCTTTGAATGAATCAAGAGGGAGGGCAGTGTTGCTAGTGAAAAGTGGGGTGGATGGGGGAGTAGCAGATCTGTTGCACTATATGTGAAGCATAAAGATGCTAAGGAGATAGTAGCCTACTACCTTTGCTTATAGTAATAGGCTACAAGATGCGGAAGATGGAGTTAAACCAGGTAGTCTGGAATGTTGTAGTGGTTGGTGCATGCTAATTGATGAACCACTTATCACTGAGAGGTGCTGCTGAACTGGTTCACTGGCTCTGGCAGGAGTTGTTGGCTGACTTGGTGGTTGCTGTTGCTATTGGTTTGTTGATCTACTGGCGCGGACACTAATGGTGTGTTGGTTGTGATGGAGCTGATTCGCTGGTTACCCCCTTGTCAGATTGAGAGGCTGGATAAAATTCTGGGTTTTGTCTTGGTGATGATGCTTGATCTGGTTGGTGAATATCAAGTTCTAGGACTCTAGCAATTAGTTTTATGGTGTAGAAGGTATGTGTCTCTGCTGGAAGCCGTGGTAACCCAAGGAAGATAAGGTGTTGATGTGCTGGAGGAACTAAAGGTTTGGTGCTTGTAAGTTGTATTAAATAGAGGTTATAAAAATAGTAGTTTATGAAGACTAAGTTTTAAGATTATGTGGACAATCAAAAGTTAAAGGGCCTCAATGATGCTGTTGAATGGTGCCTAGGATTCGAACGTAGGTGCATTTTGGTGCTGCCAAGGGAGTCCTTATGCAGATTTCTAAAGCTATGTTGTACTGGGTTGGATGTAGGTGCAGGTGTTGGATGGAGTCGGTGTGGAGGTGCTGGAGTCATATGTATACAATAGTGGAATAAGAGTGAAGTTTGGAGGCATAAATACAAAGCTGTCACGGTTTTTTAACGTGAAATGAATGAACAAAAGGATGATGGTAAGGGGATGGCAGGTTGCTGTTATTATAAAGATGAAGAAAAGAATTCAGGGTACGGATATTGTCTTCTGGTCCTACCACATCTCTTTGGTGGTATTGTCATGATTGATGCACCTTTTGTGTGCTAATTGCTCTCTTATTAAGGGAGTGGGTTGTTGGGTTTAGGTGTCCACTAAGTGATGTTGCTCATTAGTTGTTTGGGTATTTTATGTAGGTTAAGCTAATTTTTGGTTGCTATCTCCATGTCCTGTGGAGAACTATTTATATGGTTAATGTATACGGGTTGGGATACCCCTGAAGTATCCCACTTAATTTAATTTATTTTATTGCTGATAAAAAAAAAATCTTTTTATCCATCTAAAATCATTGATTTTATAGGAACAAATATATGTACTATCGATTTTCTAAAACATGTTCATCCGTTCACGAGAACAATCAAAGGTTGTTCGTCACAATTCTTACTTCCTCTAAAACATGAAGATTTGGCCAAAGCTAAGAAATTTGTACATTAATATCAGGCTTGTGAATATTGTAGAAGAGTTGACCAAAGTTCGGTACATGAAAAAAGGTAAAGATTTTCATAAGCGTGTATATATATGAGATATTATACATTATAATGAGATATTTAAAGAAGCCTTAAAAGCACGACCTCAGGGTCATACTTTTAACTCCACTTACTATAAATTAAAGAACTTTGTTATCGTGTATATGCTCCTCCTAATATTCCATCTAGTAACGGTTCTTGGACACCACCGTCTCCCAGTGTCATCCTCCCAGCAGGCTCTCAGGTTGAATATTATCGATATGAAATATTCGTCTTAGATGGTATTTTAGTTCATCATATCCTTCGTGAATATGCTTTTAAAAAAGAATTATGTTTTCATTAAGGAATATCTCCTAAATATATTAGGTCATGTCTCATATACACAGCGACACAACAACCACATGAGGTCAATTCAAGGTTTGATACATATCATACTATATTAATTTTATAATCACCTCATATCATGAATTAATAAATATACTATATTGTGCATGTTTCCTTTATTTCTTTGAATTCGTGACAGTAAATGTTAACTTGAAATTTCTGTTTTGCTTTGAAAGGTAGTTGCTGTTCAAATTAAGGAAATAATAATTAACAAATTATCCACAATTATTGTACGATATTGTACGCAATTAAACATAATTAATTTAATAATAATAGAATCTCATGATTAGTGATCCCTACATAATTATTTTGTAATTTGAAAAACATTAATTTAAATCCATGGTCACATCTTACATTCGAGTTAGAATTTGTTTGTTTTCTTACAAATACAAAGATGATGACGGTGTATATGAAAACCTATCGAAGTAACTTTCCCTTAGAAAAGATAAAAGAATAAAAGAGAGGCTAGGAATGCTGATGAGAATGTTGCTCTTAAATTGACTCATATCTTTTTATCCATCTCAAATCATTGATTTTATAGGACAAGAGGTTGTTCGTCACAATTCTTACTTCATCTAGAACATGAAGATTTGGCCAAAGCACGAAATTTGTACATTAATATCATGGGTGCGAATATTGTAAGAGTGTTGACCGAAGTTCGGTACATTAAAAAATGTAAAGATTTTCATAAGCGTGTATATAGATGGGATACTAGACATTATAATGAGATATTTAAAGAAGGCTTTAAAGCACGACCTCAGGTCATACTTCCAACTCCAGTTACTATAATTTTAAGGACTTTGTTCATCGTGGATGTGCTCTTCCTAATATTTTAGTTCATCATATCCTTCGTGAATATGCTTCTAAAAAAGAAGTATGTTTTCATTAAGAAATATCTCCTAAATATATTAAGTTATGTCTCATATACACAGCGACATAACCACCATATGAAGTCAATTCAAGGTTTGATACATATCTATTTACTCTTGAAGAGAGAGTAGATATAAAAATAATAAAAAAGTATTCCTTGACCAATTAGTAGTAGGGCTCTCCTCAACATTCATGGGTAAGATTCTATGTTGCTTCCTTTGCTTCATCTTCTTCGATCTCATTTCTTTCTCCTGGAATAGCCCTTTGGTGAGCAGAGAGGTTGTTCCCATCGGAGAAGACTCCTCTTTCCGACTTAGTTCCGACCTCAAATCTGTCAAGATAACGTCACTAGGGTCAATCACTACATTCAAAGTATTTGTTTTAAAACTTGAAACTTCGTCACATACTTCAAATATTCATATAAATCATAAACCCTAAACGTAAATCCTACATAGTGAATTCAACTTTCAACACTATGGTTCTCCTCCTTCAAATATTCATATAACTCCTAATAGATGTTCCAAATACAACAAATCATATATTTATTTAAAGTCGTGAATGTCAATAATTCAATGCAACAAAAATCTAGCCAAAAAAAAATACATGTCATTTTATAGACAAAAGAGTGAACAAAGGTCCCTTTAACTAAAAATATGAAATTAAAACATTTATGCCAAACAAATCCAATTTATTGCAATTGAAAGAAAATGAAAAAAATTCAAAAGATTAAACATATCAAGAATGTTAGAAGATACCATAAAATAAAATAAAAGATGTTGCATAACACAAAAGCAAAATAAAATGATGAAGAATGTGTGAAAATGGAAGCCATAGAAGAAGTCTGCAATGGATGAGTGCTCGCTTCCAAGCTTTCTTCGTGTCAAGCAATTTCCTCTCTCCTCTTTTCCAATGAGACATTTAATCAAAATGAGAACATCAAATAAGTGGCTTGTGGAGTCAAAGCTTTGGCTTGTTATATAAGAATTATATTTCACTTTTTCATATTTGTTCAGAGAGCTGGTTGAGCAATAGTTAAGGCTAGTTATAACTAATCAAGAAAATCATGTTAGGTTTGACTAATTTTGCTTCTTCAATGTTTTTAAAGTTTTCTCTTCAAAATCTAACTAAGACAAAAATTAAGGTTTGCTCAAACGATGGTATATAAAATATATTTTCTTCCTTGCTTTGATGTTCTTTTTCTTGATTATTATTCTCCTAATTTTTTTTTTCACAAAATCCAAAGTTTAAAATGTTAGATATATCAATATGAAATTGTAAGTGATCTCTCTTTTCAAATAATTATAAAAAAAACTAAATAAAAAACTAAAAATATGTTTAAAATTGTGTAAAAGTGATTAAAGAAAATAAAATAAGTAAATGCTATAAATAATTCCATGTTATGATTGAATTTTAATATATTCAATTTCATCATGATTAATAAAATTATTTTAATAGTAAGTTAAAGTTTAAACATAACTCAACAATCAACGATGGTAATATTTCCAAAAAAAATTATTCCATATTAACGAAAGTAAAATTATGTGAAGTCATTAAAATTATCTTCTTAATAATAAAATTGTCATTAAAAAATTTATATGAAATTAATTCACATAAAATAGGTTTAAAACATTAGACTTATAGGTAATAGCACATCAAATGATACCCTGACTTATTTACTCATTAAGTGTCTTATTAAAAAAAGGATATGAAAAAACATTGTGTACTATAAATGAAAGATCACACTATTCGAATATGCCTTTTTTTAAAAATCGATTATTTTTAAGTTTTTAAATCAGTAGATTTTAAAAGTGATGTCGTAGAGAATAAGACATTTTTTTATCAGTTTTTAAACAGATTTAAAAAGGGGCTTCTTAAATAATTTATAAAAAAAAACTAATTTAAAAAGTTGTAATGTGATCGCCGATGCCACTTACCTGCCTGGTAATTATTCAGTGTGTGTGGGTATATAAAGCCCACGCGTAGTTGGTAAAACAAAGGTTGATTCAGAATGAGGGAGCAATTAGCAAATCTATGTAAAATAAATTATCATACAAATTTTAAGATGATAAATTTGTAATTTTGTAATTACATGTTGACTTTTTTTATCAATTTTTATTTAATGTGAGATTTTAATTCATTTTTAACTCTAATAGAAGAAATTAAAGTGAGTGTTCTTACATTGATATATTTTTTCTCAAGTAGAAACAACCACAAATATTTTATTAATTATATTTATTTATCATATGACAATAAAATAAATTTGCTTGAATTTTTTATTAAAAGATGTTTTATATAAGAAATCTGTAAACTTAAGATTTTTCATGTTCTTCACATCGAATTCTTCTAATTCAATTACAAAGATGAATCAATAACTTTGATATTATTGTTAAATTGTTAAGTTCTTTACGAAAAAATATTTGATAAATTCTATATTAATGAGTTATGAACAGACTTACATAAGAGAACATAACCTTTTAATCCAAAATTTTATGATAATAAATTTGTGAGTTTTTTCTTATTATATATTTTTACCAATATTAAAAAATATATTTTTTGGTATGTTTTAGTGAGTTTTTTTTATATTATATAAATTGTTTAATCTTCTCTATGTAAATATACTTTTCAATAATAATATTCTTCATTTTCTTTTCTCTGAATTTTCACTCAACCTCACATCCTTACATACACCTCTTTTCAATTTTTTTTTCTTGTATTCATCATCATAATGTATGTTACCTCTTCTAAAACCTCCATTCTTTCTTCCCGTTCTTCCTCCACACAACTACATTTCTTTATTACGTTCTTCTCTTTTCAAAAGTTGACAAGAGAGCACACCATTGCTCTCATTCAGTTCTCATATCGAATCTCACATATCAAAGAAAATAATCTTCATTTCGAGTCACTCTCTTTAGTACTACACTCCACTTTAAGAAACTCAATTCCTTACTGAAGCCATCATTTTTTTCAATTTACCATCAAGTGAATTCCAACTTTAGCTTAAACTCAATCACACTCTCTGATTCCAAAACCACTAGCAGAAGAAGAAAAAGAAAAAGAAAAAGGAAAAGAAAAAGAAAAGGCCCGGAGAGAAAGAGAAGTCCAAACCAGTAAAGATGAAAGAAGAGGTTGAATAATCAATTCATTTATTTATTTATTTTTCAACTTTGGCTCATCCAAGATTATTATTACGAAGTGGACTTTAAGCCTAACTCAACCCCATAAAATCGGCTCATGAGGTTGAGGTTTGCACCAACTTATATACAATGAATTGTCCTCATCTCTAGTCGATGTGAGATCCCCAACACACCCCCTCACGCCGAGAGTGACAACAGCTCATGCGTGGTATAACATATTATGGGTGGTGACCTGATAAACCCAACAAATACTCGTTAGGATAGGATCGAAATGACTCTAATACCATATTAGAAAGTGGACTTTAAGCCTAACTCAACCTCATGAGCCGATTTTATGCGATTAAGTTAGGCTTAAAGTCTACTACTTAACATGGTATCAGAGCCATTTTCGAGCCTATTCTAGTGAGAATTTGTTGGGTTTGTCAAGCCACCACCCATAATATGTTATCCCACGCACGAGCGACTGTCACTCTCGGCGTGAGGGGGTGTGTTGGAGATCCCACATCGACTAAAGATGAGGACAATTCATTGTATATAAGTGGGTGCAAACCTCAACCTCATGAGCCAAATTTATGGGGTTGAGTTAGGCTTAAAGTCCACTTCTTAACAATTATTTCGGTTTGTACTGCCTTGGGTTATAATAGTGATTTTGAAAGTCCATATGTATTGTGAAGTTTGCGTATAAGAAATCAAAAGATACATCAAGAAAATAAAAGGTTTGTGTAACATTTTTTGTATGCTAAAATTAAATTTCTATAATTATAAAAATTGAGTGAAAAAAATTGGTAGATTTATTTTTTGATTAAAATAAAAAAAATGTGAATACGCATGCATCTCACACTTGTAGTATTTCCACTAATATAGATATAACATTTTTAAATTATGTTATTTAATATTAAAATTGTAGTATGATAACACGACTTTAATGAACACAGGAGAATAAAATGACCATAAAGAAGAAGTGAGTAAGCATGACTACATGCCTTCTTCTGTTATGTGCCTCACTTTAGAGGGCTCAACACTCATCTGAATGTAGTGTCAATAGTGTTGGATTTGCCCCATAACTACCTAATCTGGCAACAACAAATCCTTGTTCATGTTAGTGGGCTTCAACTTTTTCATTTTCTTGACGGATTTGCTTTACCTCTGTGTTTTCTCACCACCAAAGATGTTACTGCTAACAATGTTAATCCTGCATTTCTAGTTCATCAACAACAAGACCATCTTCTAGTTGCGTGGCTTCTTGGCTCTATGACAACACCAATCTTGACAAATATGGTAGGGTTACACTTTGCATCACAAATCTGGGGAAAATTATAGGTTTATTATGCTTCTCAAACCCGTGCCAAAATGATGTAAGCCAAAAATACATGAAGATGACCAAGGATGTTATACTTACAGGGTCATCTCAACAAGCAAATAAATACTTCATCAATAGAAGAAATGGACAAGGCCCAAAGCATTTGAAGTTCTTCTTATTAGTCTTCTCAAAATGAGGCCCAAGCCCAATTTATATATTTTTTGTAATATCTTTAGAATAGATTCTAAATAGAACATTAAAAGGGAAATAGTAGGAAAAGACACTTTTCTAGAATAAGGAAGTGACTTAGACAGGGGCGACATTTACATTGTCTTTTCATGTACCTTGCCTCTTCATTTACAAATGACTCTTCATGTATCTTACCTTGCATAACTGGTCCTCTATTCCTATATAAGGAGAACCCTTGCTTTTGTAAACATAAATTGAATATTGAAATTGAAAGTGAGGTTACTCTCTAGAATTTGAGTGATTTCTTTGTGAGACTTACTCTCCTTCTCTTTGTCTCATCTTGTGGGTCTTGGGAATCCTCAAGTGGCGACACTCTCACTCATCTTGGAGCCTTCCACCATCCAAGTGGCATGATCACTCCCATTGTCTTCAACCACATAAGTTTCTTCAACTCTTTATCTTCTTCTTCCATACCCATTCTATATCAAAAACTCTAAAACATGTTTTGTTTCTTGTTCTTTATTTTCAATCGGTCAAATGTTGCTATTGAATGTTTCTCATCAATAATTTGTCATTGGTTCTTGTTTTAATCGGTTGGAATTACTTGTTTATGTTCTATTCGGTTCATGTTCTTGAAATGAGTTTCCCATGGGTTTTTTGATTTGTGTTCTTTTAAGGAGAATAACAGATAGATCCCCATTCATAGAGAAAAAACTCTACCATATCTCTATATCAGAAAAAACATCAAGCATAACACTTTGAGGGTTCCTGTAGCTAACTAAGATAGAATATTTAATCTTGTATTTGTTGAAAAATGCAATCCCTCCCTGGAGAGCAATACTCATAATCTAATGATCACACCTTCACACAAACTTCATATCCTTGCCACAAGTGGCTTTTGGGAAATAATACTCGTTAAGTTATGAGTTGCTTGAGAAAGAATACTCATGAGAGTAGTTAGGGGCCCAAAAAATACTCATTGAGCTAGGAGTGACTTGGAAAAAAAATACTTAATGGGGTAAGTTAGGAGTGATTGCGATCCAAAATAACACTCATAAAATGGGGAGTGACTTATGAAAATAACAAGGGATTAACCAAGAGTGGCCATGAGCCCAAGCAATACTCAAGGGATTAATCAGGAATGACTACAAATCCAAAGAATACTCAAAGTGTACTTTGCAACATTATTTTGCTTTCAACTCAATCTATAGATTAAGAACTGAATATAGTCTATTGTGATAGACGAACCAATATAAAATGTTGTGTGTATTTCTCTCTTATCTATCTCTTTTACATTGCATGTTATTATCGTTTGCACTAACCTAGGAAGGAGAGTTATTGTGAGGGTATGCGTTAAAACATCCTATTCAAGTGTCTTAGTTGAGCTTTCAAGTTGTGTCAGTTGTGATATATCAAAAGCAAGATATATAGTTATAACACTTGATAAACAAAACTGTTGTGCGAATTTTTCTCACCAAATGATATTTTTTGAAATGATTTCAAAATTAATTAAAGTTGAATTCAACCCTCTCTTCTGATGTGTTTTTCTACGTTTCACATAGACTAAGTATTATCGGCCTCCAAAATAGCCATATCATATTTTATTGTCGCTTGTCAATGAATTTGAGAAACAATTTGAGCAAGACATTTCAGATTTTATTGTCGCTTACCAATGAGTTTGAGAAGCAATTTGAGCAAGACATGACTCCATATCATTAGTAATCATAACCATAAAAGAATGATGATAAAGTGTGTAACAATTATAAGCAAATAAATTGACAAAAAGGATATCATGCTTTAAATATCCATGTTTGTATGCTCCTGTGATTATCATTGACACGAGATGACTTAAGAGTTCCATGAACAAAACCGAATTTGGATTTTGCATTCAAAGAGATGCCATGACTTTATGACAAGTTGAATAGTTATCTCCATATAGAGATTTGGAACTAAGAACCATTCCTGGATGTCAAAATGGTGGAGAGAGTAAGAACTACTAAAATATGGTTTATTTCCATTGTTAGCCATGGAAACAAAGATAAATAAAAGGTAGATAATTGGTTGAGCAGAAGATTGTTACCACTCAAAAACCATTAAAAGAAAATATCTATAATTATGCTAATATGTTCCTATAATTTTGTAATACAATCCTTTATAATACGGACAATTATAACATTTTATTCTAAGAATATAAAAAACAATGCAACTCATATAGAACAACTCAAAATTGAGTTTCCTTCCTATGCATAGAATCATGTGCACAATGATTCCACAACATTTTTACATCTCGGAACACATCACGAAAAGACCCATCCTCCAAAACACCGTTTCGTATTACATACTTTTAATGAATGTTTTTTTTATCTTTCTATTATTATATAAAAATTAAGCTATTAGACTAAAAGAAATTATCTTAATTTTTTTTATAAAAAATTTGACTAATGTTAGATTGAAAAATTGGTTAGAAATTATATCCTAGAAGTTGCTCCCCTTATATTTATTAATACTAGTTATACTAACATATTAATTATTTATGAATTATTATTAATATATTAATAACTAAAGAAATTACTTTAATTTGTATGAGGTGAAGAACTGGATTTTTTTCTAACAAAAATACATGAATTTCCTTATAACGTTATGTGTAAAAGTTTATGCTGTTAAAAAAATTTATAAAACAACATTTTATTCATAAAATTCTTCTTTTTAAAAGTGTGTATAAATAAATGAGTAATTAATTTAACATTATTGATGTTAGATGGATAATAGTTGTTTCTTAATCATGAAATTTCCTTTCATATTATCATGACATGATCTGATGCATTTATTTAATATAATTATTTTTAAAGTTTGATTTTAAAATTGTTGTAAGACTATAGATAATACTTTGTTAACTTTTAAAATTGTAGGAACTAATTAAAGAAGGAAATAACAAAACACAAAAGGTTGTATAATCTAATTGTAATGCAATAGTAATGGTAAAATAATTTAAAAATAATAAAATTAGAATTAATAATAATAAAATCTGAATTAACAACAACAAAAAATCTCATAAAAACGATATTGTTAACAACCTTAAATTAAAATATTTGAATAATAATAAATTTAACATTTCACCCAATATAATTTGTATATAAATAAATAAGTTTATACAAACTTAAATTAAAGTGATTGAATAATAATAATTTTTACGACAAACATACTTTCACCTAATACAATTTGTATATGAATAATAAATAATTTTATACAACATATACACAATAAAGTTATGAATAATTCTTTTAGCTTTCACACACAATTAAAAACAAAATACCAAATCATTGAATGATGTTGGAAGTGTTATAAGAAAATATAAATGTTAGAAAATGAAAATAAATTGTTATGTATGTTTTTAATTCGAAACAGGTATTTTATGTTGAGCATATCAAATTATACCAAAACATTAGCAATAACATAATATATAATCCTAATGACATGTTAAAAAATTACTACAAAGTAAAGAATAAAAAGGTGGTAAAAAACACAAAAAGATTACAACGTATAGGAAAAAATTAATCGTAATGATATGTTAAAAAAATAGTACAAAATAAAGAATACTAATCATATGTTAAATAATTAGTATAAAATAAAGAATACAAAAGTTTTGTTGAATTAGTATACATAAAAAATATTCGATGTTATACATTTGATAGAAGAAATTATATGAACAGTATCGAAGTTTGATACACTGATCACTATAAAGTGTTGAGCACATATAAATACGCAACAATAGTCAGATGTAATTTGTATTAAAATTTATGATAGAAAAGAACTAAAACCACTATGAGTGGTTATATTTTTTTATCTTTCAATTCTTATATAAAAATTAAGCTATTAGACTAAAAGAAATTATCTTAATTTTTTTATAAAAAATTCACTACTTGTTAGATTGAAAAATTGGTTAGAATTATATTTATTGAGATATTATGAAGGAAAGTAAACATTAAAATGTTAAATAAGTAAAGGTAACCACATAAAATACACAACTCGAAAATTGTAAATACTTATTTTTATTTTAATAAATGATTAAATAGTGTTCAAGTATACTAAAATTTCTAGATCATTTAGAAGTAAAAAGTACAGATATACTTATGTACATATTTATCTCAAAATTTATCAATGTGTTTTTTTAAGATTTTTTTTATTAATAAAGCTATCAAACTCCAAAGTTGATAATATTTATATTTAGATATAATGATTGAATTTATTGGTAATGGACCAGTAAGAAAAATATGAGAAAATACTTATATTTAAGTTAGCCAATAATTGTTTTTATACTATATTTTTTTTTTTCTTTTGTCACTAATTATTTATTTATTTTTATGGCTTGGGTCAAAAGGAATGGACCGTGGGCCGAAATACATGTTGGACCTCATCGCTCCCACCTTACATGATATGGCGACGGAACTAGGGTTTTAAACCCTACTATATAAACTCCCTGGTACCTCATTCTTCTCTTGCCGTGAGCCAATTCTTTGTTTGAATTGTGAAGGTGTCGAATTAAGCAGCAATGGTATGAACTATTCACTTCTTCTACTCACTTCACCTGCTTAGTAGAATTCGCTTGGTGTCAGATCTGTGATCTCTTTTCATTTCCAATTCACAGTGTAACTAATACTACTATCCTTTTATTGTTTTTATTCACAGGTGAAGTATTCAAGGGAGCCAAACAATCCTACTAAGTGTAAGTCCCATTATTGTAGAATTCGTGAGTATTTCATTAGCTTCTAAAACGATGGCATTTAAGTTCTAAATTTGGGCATTTTTATCGTTTTTGACATGTAGCGTGCAAGGCTAGAGGCGCCGACCTTAGGGTTCATTTCAAGGTACCTGATCCTGCTACTTTGGTTACCATTCTGTGTTATTTTTGTCGATTTCAGGAATCATTTTTTTTCAGTTAATGTTATAATATTTGAACCTTTTTTTTGGCATACTATTGATTTGCATACACTGATATGTTTTAATTGATTAATGAAAATATGGAAGTACAGTAATAAATCCTGATGATAAAAGCATGGACATGTTTGACCTTTGTTATCATGTCCTTCGTAGTGCCCCCTTTGTTGTTGGGTGAAGCTGTCTTGTTCATGATTCAAGGTTCAGTAAATGTTGAAAATTTTTACACTTTTAATGCACAATATTATTGCAATTCGTGTTAAGAGAGTCGTGTTAGTTCCTTTGTTATTAATTACTATTTGTTTATTATATTGGTTTTAAAGGGCTATGCAACTGGAAGTGCTTTTTTATTTATTTATAAGTACCGGATGAAAAATTGTATGAGTGTTGCCTGTGTGAGTACGCCTATTGTAACCTTTCAGTGGTATAATAACCATTGTTATTAAGTGAACATCTTTTCTCTGTTTGTGGCTAACTCTTCAGTAGAAGATAGAACACTTCGGAAAAAAAATCTGTTGAAAACGTTTATAACATGTTGAACTAACCTGATGAAAAAAGCAGGGGCATGTTGCCTCTGTGATCATGCCTCTCGTAACCTTCAGGGATATAATAATCATTGTTATTGGGTGAATCTATGTTCTCTTTTTTGTGACTGATGGTTCAGTAAATGATGGAACACTTCCGAGAAAACCAGTTGAAGATATTTATGACAAAACATGTTGAATTAACCTGATGAAAAAAGCAGGGGCATGTTGCCTCTGTGAGCATGCCTCTCGTAACCTTCAGGGATATAATAACCATTGTTATTGGGTGAATCTATGTTCTCTTTTTGTGACTGATGGTTCAGTAAATGATGGAACACTTTGAGAAAACCTGTTTAAGATATTTATGTCAAAACATGTTGTATTAACCTGATGAAAAAAGCAGGGGCATGTTGCCTCTGTGAGCATGCCTCTCGTAACCTTCAGGGATATAATAATCATTGTTATTGGGTGAATCTATGTTTTCTTTTTGTGACTGATGGTTCAGTAAATGATGGAACACTTTGAGAAAACCTGTTTAAGATATTTATGTCAAAACATGTTGTATTAACCTGATGAAAAAAGCAGGGGCATGTTGCCTCTGTGAGCATGCCTCTCGTAACCTTCAGGGATATAATAATCATTGTTATTGGGTGAATCTATGTTTTCTTTTTGTGACTGATGGTTCAGTAAATGATGGAACACTTCGAGAAAACCTGTTTAAGATATTTATGACAAAACATGTTGAATTAACCTGATGAAAAAAGCAGGGGCATGTTGCCTCTGTGAGCATGCCTCTCGTAACCTTCAGGGATATAATAATCATTGTTATTGGGTGAATCTATGTTTTCTTTTTGTGACTGATGGTTCAGTAAATGATGGAACACTTTGAGAAAACCTGTTTAAGATATTTATGTCAAAACATGTTGTATTAACCTGATGAAAAAAGCAGGGGCATGTTGCCTCTGTGAGCATGCCTCTCGTAACCTTCAGGGATATAATAATCATTGTTATTGGGTGAATCTATGTTTTCTTTTTGTGACTGATGGTTCAGTAAATGATGGAACACTTCGAGAAAACCTGTTTAAGATATTTATGACAAAACATGTTGAATTAACCTGATGAAAAAAGCAGGGGCATGTTGCCTCTGTGAGCATGCCTCTCGTAACCTTCAGGGATATAATAATCATTGTTATTGGGTGAATCTATGTTCTCTTTTTGTGACTGATGGTTCAGTAAATGATGGAACACTTTGAGAAAACCTGTTTAAGATATTTATGTCAAAACATGTTGTATTAATCTGATGAAAAAAGCAGGGGCATGTTGCCTCTGTGAGCATGCCTCTCGTAACCTTCAGGGATATAATAATCATTGTTATTGGGTGAATCTATGTTTTCTTTTTGTGACTGATGGTTCAGTAAATGATGGAACACAGTGCTTTTGTTGCACCATGAATTTGATTTAAGATTTGTCTGTTCTGATGTAAAGATGTCTTAACTGTTTTCGTGTTAAAAATGGTTTTCGGTTGTTTTAAGGGAAGTGCTTAGTGAATATCTTCCTCTGTGACATATCTGTGGTTGATTTCATGTTTTATGTTGTAAAATTTATTTTTGGTTTTTCTATGTGAACTTATTTTCTTTAATATATAGTTAGGACACATTTATATTAAGTGAGCAGTTGGGTGAAAAAAGTAGTGGTCTGCTGCCTTTGTAGGCAGTTCTCTTTTTGTGACTTCAGGTTCTGTAAAGGATGGAACATGATTTTTCATTAATAGTTACCAATTTTGTTTAATTGCCACAGTACATTTTGGTAGAGGATGTTGCAATCGACATCTAATAATATGGCTGTATTTAAAATTTGTGTCTTGTTAACAGATAAAAAACTGTATTTCTACGTTGTTGCAATTTTTATCATATTATTCTCCTTTTAATAACCATTATTGTTGGTTAACTTCTGTTACATGTTTGTAACTTTGCCTTTTATATTGTACTTGCAGAACACTAGGGAAACTGCGTTTGCAATTAGGAAGTTGCCCTTGGTTAAGGCTAAAAGGTACTTGGAAGATGTTCTTGCCCACAAACAGGCCATTCCATTCAGACGTTTCTGTCGTGGTGTTGGAAGGACAGCCCAAGCAAAGAGTAGACACTCTAATGGCCAAGGAAGGTGGCCTGTCAAATCAGCAAAATTCATCCTTGATTTGCTTAAAAATGCCGAGAGCAATGCTGAAGTATGTATATACTCTATTTTGCTTTTTCATGAGCATTTTATGTGACTGTCTCCGAAATTGTTTTACTGAAAATTGCTTAATTTCAGGTGAAAGGTTTGGATGTTGATGCGCTTTACATTTCCCATATCCAAGTCAATCAAGCGCAAAAGCAAAGACGCCGAACATACCGAGCCCATGGAAGAATCAATCGTACGTTCAAATATTTAACATTTTGTTTTAATTGTTTGATATGTTTTACACAATTTTATTTATGGGGACTGTTTTTGCAGCTTATATGTCATCCCCGTGCCACATAGAATTGATATTGTCGGAAAAGGAAGAACCCGTAAGGAAGGAGGTATTGGATTCATCTGTTTGCTAAGTATTCATCTTTTGCTGTTTTTGTTTTCTTTTTTCGATGATTTATTATCTGATTATTAATTCTTTTGTTCGTCCGTAGCCCGAGACAAATTTGGCAACAAGCAAGAAGTCCCAAGCTCTACGAAGTGGTGCCTCTTCTTAGGTTTCATTGGTTTTATTTTTCTGCTATTGCTTGATGAAGTTTCATACACTCTGTTTCAAATTAATTGTTTAATTGGAAAACTTCGTTTAGTATAGACTGCGTTTTTTCACTCGAATGGCTACTTGTTGTTTCTAAAGAAATACTAAATATTGAAAAACAATGTGGTATTATATTTTTTCTTCTTACTATTATACTTTGCGATTAATGAAACGATGAATCTTCAAAACATCTAAAGTAATTTAATTATTGTGATCGTGGGCATTAGGAAGGCATTAACGTTCGAAAGATGCTTCGTTTCACTGTTTTTGAAGTACGACTCGAACCAGTTTTTATTTCTTTTCCGATCTGAAGACGCTTCAATAGTAGGTTAATTCTTTATAATGATGTTAACAATTTTATGATCTCATTCGATTTTAATAATAATCAAGCAAGCAGTACATTGGATTCAAAGCTCTAGTATATGTATTTATAAATTCAAACTTAGTATTTCTTAATTGTGCATAATTTGTAATTTGTAATTCACTATTCTATTTATTAATGTAGAAAATGTTTATAACTTAATTGTGATGAGATTATGTATGTTTGATGGGTTTAGTTCATGACAGTTTGTTTCTATGTTTTTCAAATGTTTTAATAATAAATTAAACAATTTTTGTGTCTCTTTATTGCGCCTATTTTGAATTGAAGTGGTTTTAAAGAATTATATTCGTTCGTTTAAATAAATATTTTTTAAATATGCTTTAATTGAATGACTTCTTTCAAGCTTAATTAAGTCTTTGCCTTGATCGAATATATCTGAAGATTTTTTTTATATTTATTTCTCCAAAGCTTTTATTTCATTAATGTCTATAGGGTTTTTCTTTATAAAAAGTTTGAATGGTTTAAATGATTTATAGTTTAGCTTTGCTTTGGTATTCCGAATAACTATATGAATGGGAAATGAGTGTTTTTTTTTGTTACTTATGAAAGACTTTAACTTCGGTAATGTGGTTGTCGTTTTAATGAAATAGATAAAGTATATTTTGCTTTTATTTTAAAATTAGAGCATAGTGTCAACTCTTTTTAAGTGGCACATGAGAAAAGTGTTAATTATTTGACAAAGCGTAAAATGTGTGTAATTATAAGGACAAAGAAGTTGTTTGAGTTGTTGAAGATGAATCCTCGTGACTTTGCTCGATAACCCTCACCATATCTTCAAGATTAAGGTTGATGAATCTTATGAAGCCTCAATTGATCATCACACGACTTGCATCTATTGATCAAATTCTAGACATCGTTTATGCTCACAATGGTCCCTGTATGGACATAACATTTAACATTTTTTCCCTCTCAATAAAGGTTAAAACAATCTGTATGATGTACTTCTTCCCTTCTCGATTGATTATGCATTTTCTATATTATTGCCAACTTGCACTAGTATTTTCAATATGGAGCCTCAATTCCAAGCTTTCATTCCCTATTGAGATCTTCTGAAGGTCGTTTTGGATTCTTGAACTAGTTCTTCAAGCACATAACAAAGTGTACCACGATCGTCAAGTTTAAGTTGAAGCTGAATCCGGAGAAGTGCATCTTTGGCGTGGAGGCTGTGAAGTTCTTGGGTTTCCTCTTAACTGAGAGAGGAATAGAAGCCAACCCTGATAAGTGTGCCGCCATCTTGGCGATGAGGAGCCCAGCCACTGTGAAGGAAGTACAACAGCTTACAGGTCGTATGGCCGCCCTGTCTCGCTTCGTGTCAGCTAGCGGAGAGAAGTGTCACCCATATTTTCAGTGCTTAAGGCGGAATAACAAGTTTGCATGGACGAAGGAGTGTGAGGAAGCCTTCGTCAAGCTGAAGGAGTATCTGGCGAGCCCGCCGGTTTTGTGCAAACCGCTGGTGGGAACCCCTCTCAGGTTGTATTTTGCTGTAACTGAGAGGGCGGTGAGTGCGGTGCTCGCCTAGGACCAAGGTCAGGCTCAGAAGCCTATTTATTTTGTTAGTAAGGTACTGCAGGGTCCCGAAACGAGATATCAGGCCCTGGAGAAGGCTGTGCTGGCTGTGGTATTTTCAGTGAGGAGGTTGCGCCACTATTTCCATAGTTTCACGATACTGGTGATGACCGACCTGCCCATCCAGAAGGTCTTGAAGAAGCCCGACGTTGCTGGGAGGATGGTGAAGTGGGCGGTGGAGCTGTCAGAGTTTGATATTAAGTATGAGCCCCGAGGCCCGATCAAGGGACAGATCTTCGCAGACTTCGTGGTCGAGCTCTCATCTGAAGCAACGCGAGTTGAAGGGGACGACTTCCGTTGGGTACTCTCAGTGGATGGATCGTCGAACCAGCAGGGTAGCGGTGCTGGAGTCATCTTGGAGGGACCCAACGGCGTGCTGATCGAACAATCCTTGAGGTTTGCCTTCAAGGCCAGCAATAATCAAGCAGAATATGAGGCGCTGATCGCCGGTATCCTGCTGGCTAAGGAGATGGGAGCCAGGGTGTTGATGGCAAAGAGTGACTCGCTGCTAGTCACGGGGCAAGTAACAGGCGAGTTCCAGGCTAAAGATCCACAAATGGCGGCTTACCTGGAGTATGTACAGGAATTGAAGAGTTCCTTTGCCTCCTTTGAAGTGGTGCATGTGCCCAGATAGCAGAATGCCCGAGCTGACTTGCTAGCTAAGCTCGCCAGTTCAGGCAAGGGGGGTAGGCAGAGGACGGTGATTCAAGAAACTCTGAAGACGCCGAGAGCATTTGTGGCAGATCACCTGGTTCTTCAGATAAGCAAGTCGACGGAGAAAGCGGCGAGGAGTCACAAATCCTTGACTCAAGAGACCTTGAGGTCGCCAAGAATAAGGGCATGTCGGGGGGAGAGGGTGAACATGACGCAGGTCTGCGCTGCACACGAGCCAGACACCTGGGTGACGCAGTACAAACGATGCTTGGCGGATGGCCTTCTCCCGCTGGATCCGACAGAGGCTAGGAAGATAAAGAAGAATTCTAGCAAGTTCGCAATGATTGATGGCGATCTGTACAGGTTTGGTTTCACTCACCCACTCCTGGAATGTGTGCACGGGAAAAAATGTACAAGAATTATGGCAGAGCTCCATGAAGGGATATGCGGAAGCCACGTCGGGGGTCGAGCTCTGGCCGCAAGGACTCTTCATGTAGGTTACTACTGGCCAACAATGAGAGAAGATTGCAAGAGGTACGCACAGTGCTGCAAACAATGCCAACAACACGCCGATTGGCACAAGGCGCCTCCCGAGGAGTTGAAGTCGATTTACAGCCCTTGGCCGTTCCATACATGGGGAATCGACATTTTGGGACCATTCCCGCTGGCGATCAGGCAGATGAAGTACTTGGTGGTGGCGATTGAGTACTTCACCAAGTGGATCGAAGCAGAACCAGTGGCCCAGATCACCGCACACAAGATCGAAGGTTTCGTGTGGAAGAACATTGTGTGCCGGTTTGGTGTGCCCAAGCGCCTGGTGTCGGACAATGGGACTCAGTTTGCAAGTCACCTGTTGAAGAAGCTGTGCGAAGGGGTGAGAATTCAACAAGTGTTTGCATCCGTCGAGCACCCTCAGACGAATGGCCAAGTAGAGTCAGCCAATCGGGTGTTGCTGGGAGGGTTGAAGAGAAGGCTAGAGAAAGCCAAGGGAAGCTGGGCTGAGGAGGTACCCCGTATAGTTTGGGCGTACCACACCACCGAGCAGTCAGGAACCCATGAGACCCCGTTCAGCTTGGTCTATGGGTGCGACGCAATGATTCCAGTGGAGATCCAGGAGAGCTCGCCGAGATTCCAGAACTTCGTGGAGGAAGACTCGAATGAAGAGAGAAGGTTAAACCTGGATCTACTGGATGAAGTCAGGGAAGAGGCGAGATTGAAAGCTGAGGCGGTGAAGAGAAGGATTGAACGAAGATATAACTCGAAGGTGATGCCAAGACAATTCAGAGAAGGCGACCTGGTGATGAGGAAAGCCCACCAGTACGAGATGGAGAATAAGCTGTCGCCTAAGTGGACGGGACCGTTCAGAATAACCGAGGCGCTCGGGAACGACGCCTACCGCTTAGAGACATTGGAAGGAGGGGCGATTCCTCGCACCTGGAACGCCACGCACCTCAAGTTATATTACAGTTAAGAACTTTGTAAGTAAAGACAAACATGAGGTTATATTACAATGTCTCTGTTAAAACAGTTGGAAGGGAGCACTCTTTTTTCCCTAAGGAGGGTTTTTAATGAGGCCACCCAATAAAGAAGAGTTTTCGAAGTTTAAGGTGTTTCAGATTGCATGCTTTTTGTTTTCCAAAAGTTTTAAAGAAAGACCTTGTCACTTATATGTGATTTAAGGCAAGTTAAAGATATATTGCATGCTTTCTAAAAAGTTTCTAAGTCCTCATCATCTTTCGGCGATTGGAGGCACCAGTTAAAGTTAAAGTCCTCATCGTCTTTCGGCGATTGGAGGCACCAGTTAAAAGACCTCAACGCCCTCGCGCGTCCAAAGGCGAGATAAAGACCTCCTCGCCGTCGAGCGAGTGCAGGTGAGGAAGAGTGAAAAGTCCTCAGTGTTTCTGGGGGAGAGGAGATGTAACCCCTGGGGCAATGTAGAGGCACCAGCGAAAAGTCCTCAGTGTTTCTGGGGGAGAGGAGATGTAACCCCTGGGGCAATGTAGAGGCACGAGTTAAAGACCTTCTCGCCTATGAGCGAGTTCAGGCGAGTTAAAGACCTTCTCGCCTATGAACAAGTTCAGGCAAGATAAAATCCTTCTCGTCTCGAACGAGTTCAGGTATGGTGTAAAGGGCGGAAGAAGTTTGTTAGGTGACTAAGGCGGGTTCGAAGAGAACGCCTAGCCACCCGGTCTCTTGTTCTGAAGATCAGGGAGGTAGAGAAGGATCCGAAAGGCGCCTCTACCCCCAGACGAAGGAACAATGGCCAAGTTATGAAGCCAGAAAGAAGCTGATATCGCCAAGAGTCTTTGGCGACCAGGAGAAATTCAAGCAATGGCAAGAAAGTCAAAGACCCGTTTTGATGAAGCAGATCGGGTGAGCGGTGTCTTAAGCCATTAAGTGAGTTGAAGTTCGTTGTTTGAAGAGAGATTTTACGTTAAGGTTTATTGCCTTGAGATTACAAGTTGTTAAAGCGTTATTGTCCGAAGATCGGTGGTTCAAAACAGTTAAGTACACGATTGCGCTTGCGAAATTACTAAGTTATTTCTTTGAAGTAAATTGTGCAAGAAGAGATAAAGCAGGCAAAGGAGTTGCAAGAGGAAATACAAAGACCTTGTCATAAAGTGAACATCAGTTTAAGGTACATATACAGAAAAATCAGAAAAATAGAAAGATTGTTACAAGCAAATTGGGTAAGGGAGAAAGCATAAAGGTAGTGCGAACTGTTCCCGGGCGGCCTCGAATCCAGCAACAAGAATTTGGGCAGAGCTCAGGTTAAGTTCTTCGATTTGTTTCTTTAGCCCCTCATTCTGCTGCTTCAGCTCTTCTGCTTGCTTCTTAAGTTCTTCAATTGTTTCCCGAGCTTGAAGAAGGTCTTCAGTAACCTTCTTGGATTCTGCCTGCACCTGGCCCAGTTCAGCGGCGATCTTCCCGTTCTCTTTGTTGGCTTCAGCGAGCTTGGCCATGGTGTCGTCTCTTTCTTTCTCCACCTTTCCCAAGAAGACCTCCCAATCGGCTGACCTTTTCTCGAGGTTCTTCACCTTGGCGGCGTCAGCTTTGATCAAGGCCTCCAGGTCAGCCACCTTGACGCGATAAGGTACTATCTTGCTCTCCAGCTCAATTTTCTCTTAAGCCAAAAGCTGCACCTTATGGCGTAGATCGGTGGCCTCCTTGCGCGCCACCCGGAGCTCGGTGCTCATGGCATCTTCTACTCGGGAGTGTTCAATCTCGGCGAGTGTAAGATTGCAGGATAAACTCTCCGCCTCAATCCTTATGGTGTTGTTCTCAGTTCGGAGTGCGAAAAGGTCATCTTGGAGCTTCCTGGTAGAACTCTCCACAGCTTTAGAGATGATGGTGGGGAAGTCCTCCGCCATCATCTTCAGTTTGGCCGAGAAAGGCTCCCACATCCTCTTGACCTCAAGAGAGAGGTTTGCTTGTGGAGGCACCGGGTGGGCTTGTTGTTGGTTTTCGCCGCCACCTTCTTCAGTTGGTTGCTCAGCGGGTGCTTCTTGGCGTGGTGGCGACGTTGGGGATTCAGTAATAAGAATTGGAGAGTGGTGAGCACCTTCATCCCCGACTGGTGCAACGTTTGCAGTTGAAGCATTTGAAGGAGGACCCCCTCCAACTGATACATAAGGCGTGGAGGCGCTCGGGGGGTTCTCTATGAAGTTGGCTTCGGCGGCCTCAACCACTGGGGGCGCAGACGCCAATGGAATCGCTTGGACTGGCGAGGCAAGAGCTGGTGGAGGAAGCAATGTTGGAGGCAGAACTGGTGTGGATGGCGGTGTTGATGTAAGAAGTGGAGGTGGAACTGATGGTGAAGAAGGCGCCACCCTTTTCCTCTTGGTGACGAGGCCATCTTTAGTCGCCTCGTCGTCTTCTTCCTCTTCCTCCTGAACCACTTGAGGGGTTTTCCTCTTTGGTTTCCTGAGGATAAGTTTCTTGCGTTGGTTGGCGGGCTGGACCTCGGGAGGTGTTGGGCCTTTTGGTGGCGATCTGCCCTGTGCGGCGGCGATCTCCACCACCGAGTTTGGCACGGTTTGGGAACCCGATGCCAACCCGTGGGCTCGGGCGAGTGCCCTCAGTTCAGCAAGTTTTCCTTGGCCCAACATGCGATCTGCATAATGCAAAGGTGCATGGGTTAGTTAAGAGAAAAAGGTAAACACACAAGGCAGTATGCAGCAAAATCAGATAAGTGGTGCAGAAAATAAAACCAAAGTCTTGTGCACAACGCACAAGACGCCCAGAAACAGTTAACAGAGGTAATGTCGAAATAAAGACTTAGACGTTGAGGTGAGTTCTAACCTATGCGAATTTCGAGTTGGTCCTCGAAGAACTCGAAGCAGATGAGCGTGGTGGTGAGGAAGGTAATGTTGGCGTCTGCCACACTCTTCCAGAAGAAGCATAGGTCCCTGTCCAAAGCACCCATGCTATCAGGACTCCTTGGCCTCCTGAAGCTGCCTTTGGACTCTTTGTTCCCCTTGTTTACCCAATACAAGGGGAAACCGTCGAGCAGAGAAGCGTCCTTGTCATTGGGGCGCACCTGGACGAACTTGCCCTTCTAGTCTTTGTAGGATTGCTGGAAGATAGAGAGGATCGACCTTCCAGTAATCCCGTTCAAACTCACCCACAGGCGATCTCCTGGGTGCTTGGCTTCAAAAAGAAAGAGGAAGACGTCCACTGACGCTGGCAACCCCAGATGGTTGCACATAATCTGGAACGCCCTCACAAACCCCCAGCTGTTGGGATGGAGTTGGGCGACAACGATGTCGAGCTCGGTAAGAAGCTCCCTTTCAAAGCGGGTGAAGGGAAACCTAAGTTTCACCTTCTTGAACAAGGTCGTGTAGACGAAGCAGAACAACCCGCCGTTGTTCCCCTTGTCGTCGGCGCATACTGGAAGGTCGGGGGGGCAAGGCAACACCGTCATTCTTTCGTCGTGCTCCTTGTGGAACGACTGGTGAGGCTCATCCCCTTTTGTCAGTCGAAGAACCGCCCCAGCAGAGTTTACTGAGGAGGTTTCCTTCAGCAAGGTTGAGGTGGCCCATGGGTATAGTTTTTTGAAATCTGAAGAGGGGACGGAGGCTCCTCCGGTGACAGGCGGAATGGCCTGGGCCAGGTTGGGGCGGGAGGGTGCAGGCCTCTCAGCCTGAGAAGACGAAGCACCACGTGCTCGCGGTGGGTTGTGTGCTTGAGATGAGGGGTTTCGTGACGAAGGAGGAGGATTTTGGGTGATCTTTGAGCGAGTCATTGCGGAAGCTGCAAAGGAAGAAGAAAAGAAAAGGTGATCAGGGTTCGCAGAGGCTGACTCGATCATAAAGGAAGGGTGAAAAACGAACGAACGAAGGTTCGTTGCAACGAAGACGAAGCCCTAAGTTACGAAGAAGGAGAAATAGAAAAAACAACCCACAACGTATGCACCAGACAGTTAAAGGATGATGCGAATCGGTTAAAATGCAGGAAAAACCAGCAGAAGAAGTAAAGGAAGTACCTTTTTATGATCAGGAAAGTGATGAAGGAAGTTGGTGATTCAGGAGGTTGAAGAACGTTGAGAGCTTTTTCAGAAGAAAGTTGGAGCGTCTGAGAATACGAAGAAAGTGATGGAACAGTGAAGAGAAATGGGTTTAAAGGGTTTTTCGAAATGGGTTTGGGAAGCGCAAACGACAATTGAAGGTAACCGTTGATGAAGCCACGTGTCGAGCGATGGGAGGAGTGTTTGGTGGAGCGTCAGGAAAGCAGAAAGTACAGCCGCTTGAAATTCTGCGCCAGCGCCACGTAGATCGGTATTGACGTGACTCCTTTAGTCTTTTCGCTGGACAAGTCTTCGCTTAAGACTGGGGGGCTTGTGTACCGCCCTGGTAGTCGGAAGTAATGATGTGGCATCAAGCTATTGTATAGGCGTGTTGAGAGGACGCCAGGTTGGCAGAAGGGAAGGAGGTCGGGGGGCTCGTGTAGTCGCCAGTTATTAAGTTGGCGTGCTCCGATCTCCAACACACCAGAACCGGCGGTCACCAAGTTGAAGACGAAGTCGCCAGATATGAATCCAGGCGACCAAGTGATTAGAGATCGCCGAAGCAAGCACATCGCCGAAGATGAAGGTGGTGCAGATTATGAAGGCGGCCGACGAGACCACAAGGTAGGTGTGTACGAAGGCACCCTAGCTCGCCAATCCAGTAGAGATCGCACTCCAGGACAGCTATGCACTGAGTAGTATCATGCATAAGTAACTTAGCCAAATGAGAGTCAGAAGCAGCGTCCAAGTCAAGGAGGCTCCAGATGATGGCACGTGTACGGCTGGATGCGAGCCACGTGTCCAGGTCTGTAACTGCCAGGAGAGAGAAAGTGTCCAGGTATATAAGGGTTTCCCAACGAACTTCTGAGGTACGCACGTTCAGATTGTCTTCTTTACGCTTGCGAGTTCTTGAGTATACTGTGAGAGAGAACTGGTTCACGGTTCCTTGAGAGTTCTTGAGTGTTACTCTTAGTATTTGGTGGTTCGGTCACTGACTTGGGCGTTGGAGTGCGATCGGCCGCAGCGGCGCCGCTCTGTTCTTTTGCAGGTTCTTGAGGTATTGAAAACAATGACTAAATCTTCCTATTTTATCGACATCTTCGTGTCATGAAGAGATAGAAGGGGTTGAGTAGGAAAAACTATTTTGTTTCAACAACCATCTTGAACTTGGTCTAACTATCCATCTCATATTGTCTTTGCTTTTACTTTGTTTGGTCTAATCTAGTGTTAATAAGTATTGTTAGCTATCAAAATGTTGTATGAAGAAGATATTAACATTTAATGTTGCATGAAACACTTTTAATGCATTTATATGTCCATGATTTTCAGACACTAAAAGATGAATATATCTAAGTTCAAAAGCTCTTAATGGCCAGAAAAAGATTTGCAACGAATTTCTTCCAAGTCACGTATAAAACTATCTTTTGAAAAAGAAAAAAAAGAAAGAATGATTGTTAAGTGTTGAAACACTGCGACAATATTTCTGTACCTATAAAATCTTTACAGTGAACACTATTGTCTTCATTTAATAAACTAGAAAATATTTACATATGTCGTAAAATGATCATCTTCTCTAGTGAGAAAACCCCCATATCTTTTTTTATGACTTCTTGATATAATCCTTATTTTTTTAGTTAGGAGTGGTTGCGTCCAAACAATACTCAATGTGTTATGAGTTCTTGTAGTTCGAAAAATACTTTTTTTCTTAAGGAATGACTACATTCCAAAGAATACTCAATGGGTTAGGTGGGAGTGGTTGAGTTCCAAAAAATCTCGGGTTATTTATCGAAGAGGGTCAAAGTTCCAAAAACTACTTGGGTTTTTACTAAAAAGTGACTACGTGGCCAAAACAATAATTGAGTGTTTAGTCAAAAATATTTGCGTTCCAAATAATACTCGGTTTGTAACTTGTAACAATAGTCTCCATAGTGAAACGTAAACGGTTGATCAAGAATTTGACTTAGTCTGCATAGACGAACTAGTGTAAAAAGCACATGTGAATATTTTTTTTCTTAACAATTGTTCAATGCATATTATATTTTGTACTAATAAAAAGAATGAGAACTTTACGAATCAAAGTTTAGGAAAGAATTTTTTAATAGACTATGTATAAAGTAAAGTTATTGTCTGAATGTGAATCATTAAACAACATTTTTAAAATTTTAAAAAGTCTTAAAATATAAGCAATCCTCTTTTCTTATTTTTGACATACTTTGTATATTAATTAAATAATAATAGTAGTGCTTGTATGTTTATAGTTATTTATATATGAATTAATAAAATTAGATTAAATAGGATGTTAGTACATTTATGGTTTTGTTTCGAGGTCTTTTAATTTGTAATAAAAAGTAAACAATAAATTTTGTAAAATAATTAATAATATATATATATATTATTATTATTAACTATTTTGAAAATATATATGTTAGAGTAAAGTTCAACATATCTTATATTTGATATGGATTATGTACTTAACAACAAATTATAAAACAATATTCTTTAAGTATTAATTATCAATAAACACATAAGATTTCGCTTATATAACTTTGTTTGATAGGTTTTTGCTAGGATAAATGTTAAGTACACATAGTGTTAAGTATTTCATGTTACAAGTTGAATACTTATAAATGATGTTCATCTCTTTGTTTTTTACAAGAGAATCTCAAAATGAAGTGCCTACATCAAAGATCTCGAATAAAGTTGTTTCACATAAACATGCTTTCATTGAAAAGGTGGAATGTTAGTCGTGTGAAGACAATCATCATTGTTATGTCTTATGCTTTACTCAAGTTTGGAAAAAGGTGCTTAGCTTAGGTTTAATAAGTTATGTCGTGTATCAAAGAGTTGTGTAAAGAATATGTAAGCATTTAATGTTGCATGATGAACATTTAATGCATCTATAAGTTTGAACATGGACAAACGATAGATGAAGAAGAAGAAGAACTTCACAAGACCTTACAGTGACTTCAAAAGGATGTGTAACGACTCTTTTATTCTCAACATCTACATATAGAATATCTTTTGTAAGAAGAAAAGTTGATGAAAATTACGATGATAAGAACGATAACAAAGGCTCTTGTAAATTTTAGCAATCCTCAAGCCTTAGTTTGTGAGTAAGAACATTGTTTTGTTCTTTAACAACTTAAAAGAGTATTCTCAATCTTAAATCCTTCTTAGAACATTAACTTTCTTTTAGTGAGCGAAACCTCTTATCGATTAGGTCACACCTTTTGTGTAAACAAAGTACTTAACCATAAATGATTGATCTTCATCAAGCGTTAATCTTACAAAAAGTTGTTTGAGAATGTGTTTGTTAAGTTTTTGTTCGACATGTGTTAATTTGTGAAAATTCTCAAAAAGTCTTAAATACACAATTCAAACATTTCTTCTTCTTCTTCTATATTGGATCAATTTTTATGATATATTTAAAAAGGAGATACTTTCAACAAAAAAAAGTTAATTATATATATATATATATATATATTAATTCAGATTCCAATATTTTTCGTTAGAAACTTTTGGTTTAGCAAATAAAATCACCATAAATCACAAATATTTCTTTTCAAATATTTAAAATAACTATATACTTCAATGGAAAACTAATTATTGAATTATTAAAAGGTTGTGTTTTATAGACATCTTTTTAAAACTTTTTTACTATTATAAATATAATCATTTTTTTTATTTATAAAAAATTACCTACTATAAGTAGATATTGTGATAAAAAATACAACTATTTTTGTTGTATAAATAAAACATTATAAAAATTAATAAAATATATATTTTTTTACATACACATTTTTTAAAATTTTAATATAAATCTAATAATATTTTGTTATTTTAGTAATTATTATAATGGTTATTTTTTAATTATATATTTTGTTTATTATTACACAAAAATGTATAATGTGTGTTTTTTTCTAGTTATAATTTAATTTTAATTAATTCATACGCTCAGCACTCCTATTTAAACATTATTGGTAGCGAAGAAAACTCCCAAAACAAATTTGTAAGAACGAAAAATTTAGAATTAATTATTAAAAAGTTTTGGTAACCTACAAATTTGTAACCAGGTTTATGAATTTATAAATTATTGCTGATTTGATTTTTAGTTAAGGTTTCATTAACATTTTACTGAGATTTTATTAAATACGGAGATATTTTTTAATAATTTAAAATCCCATTATACAATTAAAATAAAATAATATGTAAAAAAATGCTGTAAAAGAAATTATGTAAAAGATATTAATTTGAATGCTTATGTTATCATAATTTTAATGAAATTTGAATTATTGATTGAAAAGAAAATAAGATGAATTAAGTTTAAAAATTCTTTTCAATTTTTCAGATAATTTAAAACTTATATTTTAATCTAAAGTAAATACTCGTTTCAATATAATAAATATTGGCTATCACGTTCTTAATACAATGGAAAAAAAAACTACCGTCTTAATATAATAGTTTTAATTCAGTTAATTTTTTTTAACTCGGTAAGGATTAAACTAATTGAGTTTTATTATCGATTTTTTTTATACATTTAAATTTTTTATTAAAATTCATTATTTTTTTATTACACCAAAATGAAATATTTCATATAAGAATTAATTACTTTATATTAAGGTCAGATTTACCATTTAAAGAGTAAATTGGAAATTTGCTTAAATTCGGACAGTTTTAAACTGAACGCGGTGGGATTCAGAGTCTCAGTGCATTCAACATCGTCTTCTTCCTCTTACTCTTCTGTCTTCAGGTATCACCATTTCTTCACTTTTTTCTTATTCTTTTTTCTCTCGTCTTAGCAGAAGAAACTATTTCGGGTTTTATTTCGCTAAACATCGCTATAATTCTCCTTTTTTATCCACATTTCCATCGCAATTTCTGCTTTCCCCAAATTTTAAATCGTAGACCTAGCCAGGTCTTTTTATTGCACTAAACAGGTTACGGTTATCCCAGATCTGATCCAGTAATTTGTGTTATTAGGTTTATTAGGCAGTTCCCTAGAACAATTGAAATTTTCGTTGTAGGTTTTTATCTGGCCCAGGTTTTAAGTTGTGGTTGTTGTTGCTGTATTTTCGCAATTCTTGATGTTCCAGGAAATTGCAGTCAAATTTGGTCATTTAAAACCTTGATTTTGGGATTTTGCTGATACTGCCGTTTTTTTTCTTCTCATAATTGTTCTTGATTAGATGGATTGGCAAGGTCAAAAGCTAGCGGAGCAACTGATGCAGATAATGCTGCTTGCATTTGCCGTGAGTGCATTTGCAAGTGGATATGTCATGGCTTCTTTCCAAATGATGATTCTCGTATACGCTGGGGGTGTGGTTCTCACCACGTTGCTCACTATCCCCAATTGGCCGTTTTTCAATCGCCATCCCCTTATTTGGTTGGATTCAAGTGAGGCTGAAAAGCACCCTAAGCCACAACCTTCTTCTAATGTAACTCAAAAGAAGAAACATGTTAAGAAGTAGGTTTTTTTTTTTTTTTTTAACTTTTGTGGGATAATATATCTTTGAAGTACTCGTAGCTTTGAGACTAATTTGCAGTTCTTGTTGTCTTCCCACCCCTTCCCCTTTAGTGGATAGTACAGTGTACAACCATATGTTTACTTTCTTTAGACATTGCTTGTAGTTGTGTTGGTTTGCTATTTTTTTTACCTTTTTGTAGATTTTAGACTTTGATTCCATGATGGGGTTGGGCAACATTTGGATTCTGATTCTGATCCTTGATGGTTTAAGGTTTTAGATTTAGTGTACAGTTTTAATCATTCTCTTTCTCGTGAGGTACTGAAGGACAAATCTTAGATGCAGATCTATACATACTTTTGGTACCATTTTCAATTAGAATAAGAGTTTTGTTTTCATAATCTGCGTAATTAAGGTTTCCATCAAAGGTGAACATAGATTATCATTGTGAACCTCCCTGCTTAGATTACAGAACATTAAAAGCACTTATGAAATTGCATCTAAGTATTGTCCTTACCCAAATGATGTCGTTAGCTATTTAAGGTATAACCTCCTGTCTAGAGTCATGAATTGATTTGTTACTTGTTAGAATTGTGATAGTTGATAGACCTTGTTGTTTTATGGATTCCGCTGATGATCTTCAACTTTAACGGAATTTGCACATTTTAAGTGTGCAATTTTGATCCATATTGACATCCAATACTTAAAGAAAATGAATTGGTGAATTCGAGAAAGTAGGGGACCAAAATGCGATTAAGTCTGGGTTTTATTACTGTTTTTCTAAATCCATTATGAGGATTAATCTCTTTAACCGTGTCTGACTTTTCTTTTTCCTTAGGTTCTACTTTCCTTGAGTGAGTTGCAATATTCTGTCATTGTTTATGGATTTTAAAGAAATTGGTTTTATATCACAGGCCAAATGGTTTTTGTAGATTATATGTAAGTTGCAAACTAGGAAGCTTTATTTTTTATTTTTGTCTTGGTTGGTAATGTGCTCTTCTTGTTTTTCTGTCACTTCTATAATTTGGTCACAATTTTTATCAGCTGATTTTCTAGTCAATAATTGTGAGTATACTTTATCATCTGGAGTGCACCTCTTTATTTTTTAGTTGTTGTGTGTGATCTTAAATCATCTATCCTGTGTATTTCCATTAGTTTACAAAATGAGTCAATGTGTGACAATGATGGTTTAGTTAGGTTGCATAAACATTATTTAAAAATATATTAATTTTCTCGCTCTTGTAGCTCATTGTGGACCATTAAAATAAATTAAAACCTCTCAGCGTGAGCCTCATTGAGTTCTACCTATTGAGCATTTTTCCCTTCACCTCCATATATTTTTTCCTGCACCCTACAAATATGAAAGTTTCATATTACCGTACAATATAGAAACATTTAAAAAGTATGAGTTTTAAACTGTATAATTCAAAGGTAAAAATGATTTTCAAATTGTATAATTCGAAAGTTCTTCTGGATTATGTGATTGAGAAGATACTTTTGACTTTCATATTGTCAATCCAAAAAAGAATAAATGAGAATTTGTATATTTTTGGAGTGTATGACGAAAATAAGGAGATGGAGAAAGAAATGCCCCTTCCTTTTTAGCTGGTACCCAAAACTAGCCTGCCCGTTAAGCCCATAAACTGACCCGTTAAAAAATTGAACCTTAAATACGCTGTTAATTTTATAAAATTATTAAAGTTGATTTTAACATTCAAATCTTTTTGTGAATTGACATTAAGCTTTTTATGATCCTTTCGATCACTTTGTAAACAATATAACATGTGAAAGCTTAACGTTATAAATTTCTTTAATATTAAATGTGAATTTAACCATTTTTAAGGGCTAAACACATTTTATCTCATTTTTAACAGTAGTACTTAGTAGTTATGAGCAATTTTCTATACTTGAAAACATAAAGCTATACACACTCAATATATCAGTCAATTTTTTAATTATTTAAAATTTGAAAAAATAATCTACTCCATGAAGACTTATTGTGTGAGTAAAATATTATGAAGTTATTGTGTAATTTTTCGTACAAAGGTTTAAAAAAAGAAAAATAGGGTTGGGGGCTACCTTACATGAATTCATCCAGTATAATATCAGTTTATTCGAATAGTTAGCTAAATAACTTAATCAAAATTTACACAAATTCTTGTTACAAAAATTTATAAGTAAAAACGCTCATTTTATAAGAACCACCAATATATTTATTGAATGTTTGAAAGAAAAATAAAATAAAATCAGAATTCATTTTTTAAGTCCAAGCAATCTTCACTAATCAAGAAGGTTTAGTTTGTTCATAAGTTCATTTATATAAGTTTTTAATATTAAATTTTAAAATTTTATTTTAAAAATTAGATATAAAATAAATTTAATATATGAAAAAATTATTTTACTTTCCCTTCTCTTAAAAATATTTAGAAGAACCATGTTTAAATAGATTCTCAATATATTTTTAGTGTGATTCATTTGGTTAAGAGTTCATATGCCAATGCCGGCTTGTAGAAAGGCTCCACCTGATTATTGCAGACCACCATAATTAAATGGGTCACCTCCACATTTTTCTTCCTGCACCTTACATTCATGTAAATTTATTAAATTATTCTTTGCAATTTTTAAGGTATTTGAAAAAAAAATATTTGAAACTTAAGACATAATAGAAACCTAACTCTAATAAACTTGTTAATGATCTAATAACAAGATAAGAGACTCAAAAACATAAAAAAAAAACACACAAAAGGCACAAATGACTCAAACCACATGGATATTCATTGTAAAAACAAAAAACAAAAAAAAATCAAACAAAGGACTACTTGATTTTATGACATATATGGAAATAACATGACTTTAGACAACCAGAAATGGATCATAAAATAAAAAAGAAACCAACATAAACTGTTTTTACCAAAAGAAAATGAAAGAAGTCTTAACAAAAAAACAAAAGCACACAAGATAAACTAAAAGAGAACTCCTAAACACCAATATAGATGGTTCAAGAAAGAACAAGCTATTTGAATCGATTAAACTAAACAAAAACACATTTAAACGGTGGAAACATTTAAAACAGATTCAAGACATTCTAAAAAGTGAGGAACAACACGAAAATGGAAGAACAAAAGTTAGAATAACTTATCTCTTGAAGACCTAAGCTTTGATACCAAATGATGCAATCCTAACTTGTTTTGACTTCTTCTTTGTTGTAGTTTTGTATGTTGCAGAAGAATGGACTTGAAAGTGACATCGATGGTTGAATTGAAGTGTGGAGAAGATGAAATGAAGAGGAGAGGTAGAGGCTTAGAAGAGGTGTGACCAACTTCTAAGAAGATTCAAGCAAAACACTAATAGAAGTGCAAACTTGAGAGTGAATTTGAAGACAAATGAGCTAGCAACTTGAGCAACATTTCATTATCAATTCAAATCTCATTCACAAGGGGGATACCACTTGTATTTATAGTGCTATGGGCAGCCAAGATGGAAGCTTTAACCCTAAAAACTCTTCAGATGGTTTAGAGTTGCATTGGGTCCAAGGAGGCCCAATTGTAACTCTAGTTAGACTCTTTCCTTTTCTATTTACATCCTACTCTAATTGGCTCAATATATGGCCCATGAAAATTGGTCTAAAACATGGCCCAATATAATGGCCAAAATACAAGCCCAAAATAAAGCCTAATTGAAAATTAATTCTCCATAAAAATAGAGTTTTATGAACTCCTTCTTCTTCCATTCTTCTAGCCATGACCTTAGTTATAGGCACAATATGTGTTCTTTCGGATGGTCCTCCATCAGTTACTTTGGTCTAGGCTTAAGCTTTTTTACAATCACAGTGTTCACGATAAGTGGAGATCCCTGGCTAGTTAAGTAGTGATCACTGCATGCCCAATGGACCAATTATCCAATTTTTTAACAGTGTATTTGTGAGAATCACGATGGATGGATGCACATAGTAGAGGTGGGTGGATGGTCCTTAGATTATTTTTGCATTCCTAGTTGATCACGGGTGATGTGGTGATCATTAGGTTTTCTCCCACAATAAGTGGGGATGAATGCATGAATAAACGGTGATCTCTGTAATACTTTATGCACACAGTATATAATGTGGGATTTCAGTTACTTTGGTCCAGGCTTCAACTGTTTTATTGTCAAAGTGGTCATGGTAAGTGGTGATCCCTGTCTAAATAAGTGGTCACAGTATAAGTTTTTGCCCAATGCACGAATTATGCAATTTTTGAACAAAGTATTTGTGGGAATGAGGATGGATTGATGGACATATTGGAGGTGGGTGGATGGTCCCAATGTTATTTTTGCATTCCTAGTTGTTCATAGGTGATGTGATGGCCATTGGGTTTTCTCCCATAATAATTGGGGATGAGTGCATGAACAAATGATGATCTGTGTAATACTTTATGCACATAATATATAATGTGGGATTTAAGTTACTTTGGTCCAAACTTCAGCTTTTTTATAGTCATAATGTTCACAATAAGTGGGTATTCCTGTCTAGTTAAGTGGTGATAACTGAATAAAATTATGTCAAATGCACCAATTATGCAATTTTTGAACGAGGTATTTGTGAGAATCGGGATGGATTCATTGACTTATTGGAGGTGAGTGGATGGTCCTAAGGTTATTTTTGCATTCCCAGTTAATCACGGGTGATGTGGTGGTCATTGGGTTTTATCGCATAAGAAGTGGGGATGAGGGCATGAATAAGTGGTAATTTATGTAACACTTTTTGCATACAACACATAATGTTTTGGGATTTAACATAGTTTGGTTTAGGCTTCAGTTTTTTACTGTAACTGTGGTCATGGTAAGTTGTGATCCTTGTCTAAATAAATGGTGATCACAATATAAGTTTGTGCCCAATGGACGAATTATGCAATTTTTTAAGTGGGTATTTATGGGAATTATGAGGGATTGATGGACTTATTTGTAGTGGGTGGATGGTCCTAAGGTTACTTTTGCATTCCCAGTTGGTCACGAGTCATGTGGTGGTCATTGGGTTTTCTCCCATAATAAATGGGGATGTGTGAATGAATAAGGGGTGATCTGTGTAATACTTTTTTCACATAATAGATAATATATTTTAAGTTAACGTAGTTTGGTCCATGCTTCAACCTCCTTACTGTCACAATGGTCATGGTAAGTGGTGATCCCTGCTTATTTAAGTGCTGATCACCAAGGTAGTCAGCATCGAGATCTTACTTAGGATAAAAAAGATAAACATGAATTGTAAATCGGAAAATCGTAACACAAATTGTAAGATCCTACAAATTTTATGAAATTCATAATTGAACCTCATAATATATAAAAGAGTACATGATTAGGTGTAAACAACACATCCTATGATAAGAGTAATCATTTACTAGTTACAAAACAATGAGAAAATAATAATCTATTTAAACCAAATAATCTTGTAAGTTAAATTCATATTCAACTTCATGATTTCCATCTCCTTCATCATTCAAATTAGTCATGTCTAATTCATGACTCTGCAAAGATTCATCCTCCTCTACTTCGATTGGAACCAAGTTTTCATCAAAATCACTTTGGTTGCAGTGAGAAAAACAGAGGAAACGGCAAAATTGCACTTTGAAATTCAGTGCATGTATTGTGAAATTAAATAGATAAGGGAAGGGGATAGGAAAGCGGGAGCCATGATTGTAGTGAGAATGTTAAAAAGGAAGAAAACAATTAATTAGGTTAAAAAATATTAATTAAAAGTTAATTATGTTGGAGAAGTTGTAACGTTTTCACTTAAAAATAATTTTTTTTACTATGCAGTAAGTGATTTCTTTCACTGTACAGTAAATGAGTTCTTTTCATTTCTTTGGACTTTTTATTTAATTGAGCTCATCTGTTGTTGCTTCCTCCATCTTAAACAGAAAGAAACCTTAATATCAACTACCGCATATGTTGCTGTCACACCACATCCACTACATCTTAAACAGTAAAAGATGTGTTGTAATTAGAGTTGCATAATAGGTCAGGTGAGTCACATTTCTGAAGCCCCAAAATTCTATCAATACGCATTGACTCACCACACTTTTCTTTACCATTCACCTTAGATCAAATTCACTCATTTCTCTCTTAAACTTATATCAATTTTAAAATAACAAAACATCATAACAAATAATTTAATAGTGTTTTAGACTATAAGTTTAACTGCGGCCTTGCCCATCGAATTGATTTTCATAGTTCTTGTATTGGTACGACCGGACAACTCAGTGAGTCGGCCAACACTAGGACCAAGTCACCGACTAAGCAAAGTCGATGCGGTCACGTGATGACACGTGGTTTACCGACCCTTAACGTTTAGCCAAGGGTTGATCAAGTCAGCAGGATTAATCCGTGGTTAAAGGTTGTTTAGCGCAACCCTAAACACGAACCAATTCCTTAATCCGGCCCACCAATGAAGGCCCATTAAGGTAATATAAATAGCACACATTTAAAGGAGAAATGTACGTCATTATCTACAGTACTCTGACACCCGAGTGCTAACACCCCGACTGACTTGAGCGTTGGAGTGCCTTCTGCAGGTACCCTCCCCGCCTGTGAAGACAAAAGAGAATAAAGATAAACAAAAGAGTAGAAGGAAGGCAAAAAATTTAAGAATGAATATCTCTTTTATTATATTAAAATCGGAACTAATAGTCTGAAGCTTGTACACTCATTCTAGGTCTAGCCAAAAAAAATAATAATCAATTAATAAATACTAGAATCATAAAAAACAAAGACAAAATAAAGGTTATTCACCTCTATAAAGACAAACAATTAAGAATTAACAAACAATTAATTAATATTTGTGTATGACGTTTGTATTCCTAACCTTTAATAAATATTAAAGAAAAAATATATATTTAACCACTATAAAATCCAAAATAAACCTTTATTTCAAAACATGGCCAAAAACTCTCCGTTCCAAACCTATCTCAAGCAGATATGCACCAAGAATTTTAGAGATTGAGACAGCACTAAGACTTCTAGATTTGTACACCAAACACATACTGGTAAACCGTCTCATTCACGAGAAAAATTGATGTTAATTGGACACGAGTGTTGATCGTCCAATGAACTGGGAACATTTGGTTCACCACACACTTACATGTATATTCAACAGCAATATCATAGTCACTTCAAAGTTGAGCCACAATTTGAATTATAGCAAATAATGATGCACCAATTAATCCAACACATGAATTTGGAATCTCAATTCTGTGGTGGTGATCTATGCATACTCGACCATAAATAGAACCATTCATTGGCCTAAGTTTCACCAAAATTTCGCACCCTCGAATCGAAATGTGTGAATATTAGTATTCTGATTCTTGGAACCACTGGTTTTAATTAATTGGCGCGTCCTAATAGAATGAGAACCAAAATCATAGATTCGGGTTGGACAACGCCACATACCAGAACAAGATTTTTCTGTGAAAAATGTTGTCGTGTTATGTGGTTTTATTTAAGGAAAGAGTAACCTTCTTTTTTCAATTTTCTCTATAACAATTTAACCTTTAAAATTGTAAAAAATGATTTTAATGGCTTAACATAAAATTAATTAGATTAGGAAAAGTCCATATATAAGTATGTCTGTATATGTTACAAGTCTCGAAGGCGACAACCAAATGAGTTGTACAAGACATCTGAGACATTTATATAAGGATTAATATGATTTCGATTTAGAAATGAGTATTGTGGATTCTAATGATAAAATGAGAAGAATTAATAAGAGGAACTATTTGGTGATGGACTTTTTTTTATACTAAGTGTACGTAATTGATTATTATGCTGGGTTTATGTAAATTTTTATTAGTTTGAATTAAGTTATTTGATATCGTTTTGATATGTGTGATATATGAAGTTGGTATTTCAGTGTTATATCATCTAATATGTTGAATAGGTTGAGTGCTTTGAATTTAATTGAATTAATACAAGAATAATTTGAGTAGGGGAATAATTGTTTTAGATTGAAAAATAAAATACTTGTTTTGCTTTAGTTGAAATTAAAGATTTAGTTTGAGAAGTTTGTTCACCCCACTCAAGCATTTTCAAGTGAGGAGTTTTATCGATCTAGTTATTGATAATAGTTTGACTGATTTAGAAGTTATAACATTTATCTTTTATATAATAGTTTGTTTGCTCAAATGGTCAATTGGACAATTAAGTAACAAGTTGCATTACTCAAATGATAAGTTGCACGACTCAAATGTTCAATCAATCTAGTGTTTGAGTGAGGAAGAATTCTTTCACATCTAAAAACATGATGCTTAAGCGAGAGGTTCTCGCTTAAGTGATTATCCTTGTTGATAAAATTTGTCATTTTTCTTATTTTAATTGACATTTAATAAGTATATGTATAATAAATTGTGATGTTCACAACATTTAATATAAGGTGTATTATATATGGAAGTTTGATATGATATTTGATGAACTTAATGTGGAATCACTCATTGAGAATGAGAATAAGATTTAAAAGGAATCACAGGTAGTTAGAGATCCCACATTGACTTAGAATAAGATTAGATTATAATATATAAGTGAATGCAAACCTCACCTTACAAGTTGGTTTTGTGAGATTAAGTTAGGTATAAACCACTTACTAAGATGATATTAGAGTCATTAAAAACCAATCATAATCAAGTTCTTTGGGGCTATTATGACATTGTTATTGAGCTCCTGTTAGACCATCCATAATTATCTAATTTCACGCTCAAGATGTTCATTCCTTAATGTGAAACGATATGTTGGAGATCTCACATTGACTATGAGTAAGGAAATATTATAATATATAAGTGGGGTGCATTCCTCATTTTACTAGTCTATTTTGTGAAGTTGAGTGGGATATAAACCCACTTACCAGGATAGGTGGTTGATTAAATGTAAAATCACAAATGAGTGATTTTTACAAAAATCAAACTAAAAGTTAATCCATATAACTATACTCATGAGTTTATAAAAGGAAAAAAAATATAAAGATCTTTATAAGAAGCTAACTAAGCAACTCATAAGTTACATGAAACTGATCGGTAGAACTTGAAGAAAAAGAGAACAAGAAGTAATGGAGAAGCAAGGAAAGAGGGTTGATAGAAGAATCTCTTGATTCCTTGTGCCTTAGGTGATAAGGGGACCTTTTCTCTCTCTCAATTCTTGACTTTGCTCTGCGTCAAAATATCCAAAGAAGAGAACTAGCTATTTATACTTAACCAGAATGAAAAATGAAAAAATATCCTGGTGCATTGAGTGGATTCACTCTCAAGAGCAAGAATGAAAAAAAGGCATTCAATATGGAAAATTCGCTAAGTGTAGTCTTTTTATGCACTGAGTTGATTTTCTCCATGGATAATTTTAATACAATGCTGAAAATTAGTTGAACCAAGCCAAAAATGATTAAGTCAATGTGCTGAGCAAGTCTGACCTGAACGTAGCGGATATGGCCTATGTTGAGTGAATTGAAAAATAGTTTAACAAAATTATGCAGGAAAATTTCCAAAACTTTCTTTTACATAATTATTACTGAACGAATATTTCATAGTAAATACAATTTAAAACTATATTTTAAAAAAGACTAAATTCTCCCAACAAAATTTTGGATGTTACACATATCATTATATATCACACATGATAAATCACACATTTGCAAATATTTAGTGCTAGTTCTCAATGCAATATTTAGAAGTTGTCTAATTAAATATGAATAATATTAAATTAATAAAATTAATTAAATCAATCTTATTAATAGAACGTTTTGAATGATTTATTTATTATTATATATTAAATTAATTTTACTTAACTTACTGTGTATATTATTTGTGTCGCGTCTCAAACATAGGAGCAAATGTTATCAAAAGCAAAAAATCATAAAACCTATGGAGGAATCGTTCAAATATATATTTTGAAAACTTTCATTTTGAATGTATTATATTTAAAAATACCATGTAAATAATATTGACTTTGTAAATCTTTTAAATATTTATTTTAAGATGTTACAATTTCAGCAAAGTCACCATATAATTCCCTACCACGAAAAACCATATTTTAATGGTAAAACAATCATATAAATTCAGGTCAACCAATAAAAAAACGTTTAGTGTTTCTTGGATAAACACCTCCATCACATATAAAGAACGATAACCTAGAAAGTCTTAGCCTCAAAGATAATAATAATAGTATAATCTCTTTCAAGCATGGTGATAATTTTTTTTATCATATGTATATGCAGAAGACTTTTATCGTAGAGTGTAAAATTTGTTCCCAATAATTTTTGTGCCATAAAAGTATTAAATTTTAGGTTTTAGTTGATAGTTATCTTTGTAATTAAAAATGTAGGGATGAAGTTATATTTATCTCATCAAGCAATGGTGTTATTAGGCATTAAAATTTGAGTCAAGATAATTCGGTAAACTCATTTGGCTGAGCTGGAATACTGATCCAAAACTCACATGGCTTTCTTCTTTATCATCCATTAAAATAAAAAATAAAAAAACAAATTTTTAAACAAGAGTTGTTTAAAGATTTTATTTAGCATTTAACTAATTTTTCTTATTATTTATTTAATAAAGTTGGTTTCAATAAATTCTTTGAATTTAACAAACCAATCAAACCTCTTCAGTTGTGTCTGTTGGAAATCTCATAGATATTAGACTATTCATAATATATAAGTGAGTGCAAACCTCACCCCGAGTCGGTATTATGAGATTGAGTTAGACTTAAAGTTCACTTTTTAATAGTGTGAATTTGATTTCTGTGGTCAGATTCTACTATTAATTAAAAAAAAATTCTTTTAATTATTACATTTACAAAAATAATAAAAAACTCTTTCCTTTTGTTCTACAAAAATTTAGCTACTTATTTTCTTTTAAAATACTTAAGCTTTTGTTGATTTATTTTTTCTTCCTAAAGAGAATACCAACTAAAAATAAATTAAATAATCCAAGTCAATGCCTTTTTATATAGTTGCACATTTTCGTTTAATGCTTTTTTATGCTTAATGTTTTTTATGCCTAAAATTATTTATATATAGTACATTGGAACCAAGTTATAGATACATCATTTTAAGATTTTCGATTTTCTTCAATGCGGATTGAGAAACATGTTATTGTCTTTTAGTTTAGTTAAAATGAAGAAGACAAAACCATTAAAGAGATATCTGTGCATCACATGATAAGTTATCATTATGAATTTTAAGGGATATTTTGTAGGGCCAAAAATAGAAACGACTACAAATGTAATATTATCTCAACAAAGAAGAAACTAGTGTGATTTGTTCTAAACTAAAATATCACATTATGATAGAAATATGAGGTAAAGGTAGATGAAAACAACTTAACAAATAAATATTCTCTATAAAACCCAATTGATATTTTTCTATAATTATTGTAATATAATTATTGAATCTCTAAATTAAGATTTGAATTTTAATCCGATTTTATTACAAGAATCACAATTGAAAATATACTTTATCTTAAAATAGACTAATATATTAAGAGAGATCAGTAAGGTACGAAATAAAAATAGGATAAAACTTACCTAATGTGTGATATGTTGTTAGTGTCTATCAAATTAAATGTGACGTTTACCTCAATAAATTACATTTTATTAAATGTATCTGAAATTCTTATAGATAGGAAAATCGGTAAATTTTGACCATAAAAATCTTAGATATTTATTGTTAAAAAATATTCTCATTAATTTTATATAAAAAAAAGTTGTGTATAAAATCCGAACCGGTCATTTTCCTACCACTAGCATTATTGTTATTAGTTTTAAAGTAAAAAAAATGTGGGTCTTACAAGCCACAAATGTCAACCATTAGAAGAAAAAAGTTACAGAAATAAGATAGAACACAGTGCATATCCACCAGTTGTTCATCACAACATCACTCGTCATTGATTAGCATTGATGTAGATGGAATTCAAAGTATTTGGCTCTTAATTAATGGTGGTTGCTTCAAAAGGAAAATTATGACACAATATTCTGTAAGACAATCAATAAGAAAATCTCCATTTTAGGTTATATTTAAAGTAATAAGTTTAAGTTCAGGTCTTGTAAATTTTATGTTAATTAAAATATTTTGATATAATATAAATTTAAAATTGATTTTTTTCTGAATGATAAAAATAAAATAATATATCTCTATTTTAAAAATATCAACCATTGAATAAAATATGATTGTAGTAATATTCTTTTATTAGAGTAAATTTTTTTAAAAAAATATATTCAGAATATACAACAATGAAACTAAAAAAATTAAAACTACTTTTACAATAAAAATAACCTAAATGATAATTGGGATAGTTAATTAACGAGATATTTTTCCAACTTTTGCCGGTACATGAAATACGATAAAATAAAACTAAAAAGGCGAAATTAATAATACCATTTAAACCAATTAAGAATCAAGTAACATAATTTTGACTATAATAATATTTTAAAAAGTTTGTACACGAATTATTAATGTCACGACTTAACTATAAATGACATTGTTTTTTAAAAATTGTAAGATAATATTTTAATATGGAAATAATATATAATTGCATATTCAAATATATTCAGAAACCATAATTGATTTCGCCCAAAGTTGCGAATAGTAAGACTCATTTGAAATTTCCCATTTCAAACTATTTGAATGAAACAAAATATTAGTTATGGCTCATCATGCTCTCTCAATTATCTAAACTTGATTATTAGAATAAGATTTGGCTTAGGAGTCTAACAATGTCCCTTGCTATGTACCAAAGTCCATTTGTTATTCCTTGTTATTGGGTAGTAACCGAGCACTACCACCTCATGCACGCCATACTTATGAACAATGAATTTACAAATGAATTGCTTGAGTTTTTCTACTAAAATGAATCCTACTCGTTTAGTCTCAATCAACTTAGTAATATAGTCGATGTCAAAATCAAGAATTTTAATAAGAGATCCAAAATGTCTAACCCCATTTGTTCAAGAATTTTAACGAAGAGATCCAAAATGTCTCATTTGTTGAAAGGTGATAAATTCCAACAGAATTAAAACTTATGGATAGGAATTGGAATAATTTACAATTAGAAATAGAAAGATAAAATAAAGAAACTTCGATACAGAAAGTGTTATAAATAAAGTTTCATAAGAATTAGTAAATTCTAGATAAGATAATAGTATGAACGAAATAATCTTAATAGAAATATTTTCATTATTATTTTGATGAAAGAATCAACTCTAACTCTGAATGTTAAAAAGATATTGTACCATTTCGAATTTAGAGATGAATTTATAATTGATTAAATATTAAATATGTAGAAATGATGTTTTGTTATCAAAATTTTAGGAAATTCTAAAATAAATTTTCTAAATTCAGAGATCCAAACTCGTTTTTATAGTGTTTGAACCTTCTTGTCTCTCAAATCAGTAAAACTATCCCAACGACATATGGAAGAGGTCCTAAAATCTCACAAAGAGATATAGAAGGCCAATAAGGAGCACTAAAAGATGATACGTAAACAAGTCATCTACCATGGACAAACAAAATCATGTCCAACATTGCCCGAATAAGATACACAACCATTTTCCCAAGAAATCATGGACAAACTAGTTCCTCCACAGTACATGGTCCCCAAGATCACTCCGTTTTTTGGATCAAAGGACCCTGAAAACAATCTCAAGGCCTTATGAGCAGAAATGATGATTTCGAAAGGATCTTATGCAGTTCAATGCAAGATGTTTGTTGGAACCTTCAAATGGATTGCTTTGTCATGGTTCACTAGAATACTAGACAAAACGATGACCTCCTTTCGGTATTCTCCAAAATGTTTGTATAATAGTTTGCAACCAACAAAGTCAAACTACCAAGGATTGCAGATCTTTTTTTTTTTATGTAAAACAAAGGGAGAATCAACCATTGAAAGATTATCTCAATTAGTTTTGTGATATCAACATATGCATCCACCAACCAAATGAAGAAATGTTTTTTGACGCTTTCATCAAGGGACTCCAACCTAATCCTTTCAATGAGTCCATTATACAGTGTAAGGCCAAGTCAATGGCAGAGATTCGAAATAGAGCTATATCTCACACAGAAGTTGATGAGATCATGAGTCAAAAGAGACTTGGAACACAACACCATCCTCACATGAAAACCAAAGAGGTTTATCGAGACTGGAGAACACGAAAGGATAATTCTTCAACCTCTAAGTGTGTTAATTGGTGGTACTTCCCTTATATCACCTAGCGTCCTTAGGAAGACAAACCTGGTTTCCCTTCTCAAACGGGCTCTCAAAAGAAAATCATGGTTGATGAGAAGGTGGTCAAGCAACTCAAGTTTCCAAGAAAAACTAATCAGGTCACATATGAGGGTCGTGTCGTGATTTTCATCACGCTTCAGGAAACAATACAGAAAAATGGTATAACTTGATGGACCAATTATAGCGAGGGACAAATATTTGCAACATTCTATCTAGATGTTCCCTCGAGCATAGAGCCCTTGCAGTGACGTAGAAGATCCCCAAACTCTTGACCTATGACCATCGAAGCTAGGTTGGAGGTTGGTCTTAACAACAACTAAGATCAATATCGACCTTAGTTCGTCTCGAGATCGATCTTAATGACAACTAGGATCGATAACCATTTATATTACATGAATAATTTTAAATATACGAGTTAACTCATTTCATGAAGTGCCAAATAACAATATGGTCAATATGTTAAAAGGGCATATGGGTGAAAGGCGACAATGGCGATATACATTTAGTTATTATTAAAGGAGTTGTTTATGAGACAAATAAAAAAACATGCTAGAATAATAATAAAACATGAAAGTCGAATAACAAAGCTAAGAAATGGTGTAAGTAGAATTGAAACTCTTAGGAGTCATTTAAAAGAAGTTGTTGGCAAGCCAAATAGCAAAGCATGCAAGACTAATAACAAAAAATCCAAGCCAAATAACAATGCGTAAGAAATGGTGTAAGTAGAATTGAAAAAACATAAAAGTCATTTTAAAAGAGTCAAATATCATTGACTAACTCTTAGGATAATAATCCGAATAAACAAAATTGTAAGCGAAAAATTCTACAAACGATAAACACTTAAAAAGAAGTCGAGCAACAAATTATGAAGTAGGTGAAATAAAAAAGATCACATAATCATGAAACTGTCACCGCCTCTCTTATTACGACTATTCTTTAAGAACTGTCTTTAAAGGGTGTCGCAAATTACGTATTTTCTACTAGTGGGGAACTTTTGTCCCATGTTGCTGTAAAAATGCGATAAGACCACTGACTAACATATTAACTGTTAAATTTCCTTTACAATTGTTAGACTTTTCATATTGATTATGGTTGAACACTTTTCTAGATTTGTCTCGATTCCTCTTTAAGTTAGCATAAAACCCAAAAAAAATTATGCTCGCATTACGAAGGCACATTTTTTTGGGTTCAAATTCAATTGGTACTTATTGATTGTTTAAAAGCTCCAATTCGATTATATAATATTCTCCACTTTTGATTTAATCACAATGTCATCTGCATTATCTTCGACCAAGTCAGTACACACTTTTAATTTTTCTTGACGTTTTAAAACCATAATCACAATGGATAGCTAGGTCAGATATTGATTTTTTGCATATGAAACTAGCTCCACACAAATTTTTTATTTCTTCCTTCATTATTTCCCTTTTTTCTTATTTGAACTTCCTTTTACATTGACTAATTGACTTGGCCAAAGGGTCTAAAGCTAACCTATGGGATAAGAAATCATGGTTTATCCCTGGCATGTTTCTTGTCAACCATGTGAAAGTATGATTGTTGGACCTCAAAAGGTGAACTAGCCTCTCCTCAAGACGAGGTTTGAGATTGGAACCAACCCTAAACTTTCTCTCCTCTGCTAACTAGACATATTTTACGTCACTAAGCCTCTCTTTAAATACTATCCTTGAATTTACGTCCAAGAGGTTCATACTGATAATAAGTAGCTGCATTTGTTTTGCATACTTAATATTTGTGAGTTGTATATTGATTTGTTAACCCTTGCATAACCTTGGGAAATGGGACAAATCTTGAGATGATAAGTGGAAACCATTGCTTCTAACATGTTCAAAGATGGGTGACCCAATAGAATATTATAGGAAAATTGAGGGTTTATGACCAAATATTTGACCAACAAGGTATTAACTGACTTCCTTACACTGAAGGTTGTTTGTATTTCTGCATAGTCTCAAACTTCCACTTGATCTCCTAAAAATCCTATTAACGCACATCAAAAGGTTTGAAATCATTCTTCAAAATATTGAGTTTTATGAATGTATCCTAATACAATACATTAACCAAACTCCCTTAATCTACCAGTACCCGATATACATTGCGACTCATTGTTACAACAAATATCACTATAAGGTCATCTTTATGTGGTACCACGTCCCATAGATCCTTATCTAAAAAGATAAAAACAAGAGTTTTGTTATGTATTGTCTCTATAAATGTTAAATTCATAAATTCTCAAGAATGTCATTTTTGTGTCGCACTTAAGCATCCCACCTCCAACAAAGCCTTAGGAGATAATGTTGAAATCCCCGAGAACTAAGGTTTCGTGATCTTCATAATATTGACATTTCTTTTTCAAACATCTCTTAGGACTCTTACTCTCCTCGCCCTCAACCTCTCTCTTCCAATACATTGTGAAGCTTCCCTTTTTAATCAACTTCACAATTTGCTTAATCAAGGTATGACAACTTTTTAGTGTCATGCCTTGTGACGAGGACTTAACTGTTTGTTGGGTCTCTTTAAGAAAGTTAATAACCTTGTTACTTGCACATCTTATTACAATTTCTCTTCGAAACATTTAAAGGGAGTTAATGGAGCTTCGTCTTGTCTCGCCTTTTATCATGGGTATGGTAATGTCGATTAATAAACGAGGTTCAAAAATATTAATGCCTCCTACCACTCCTTGAGTTTGACAGGATGGTTTCTATAAATCAGTGTTATCTTTCTTATCTTCCTAATTTTCCCTTGTCATGACTTTCTCGCCTCAATATGAGAGGATATCTAATCTCGCACATGTTTTTCATAGTCTGCTAAATTAACAATTATGCAAAAGAACCGCACATGATCCTTTCACAAAATAGGTTTTTGCACTAAAGTAGTGTATTTTTTTTTTGGAAATTACGATTTTGGATAAATATGTTTTTATGAAAATGGGTGAGTCATATCCCAAAGATACAACTTCCGAGTGAGTGAAACTCATTCCAAAATCTTATTCAAGGACTACGACTTTTACTCTAAAATTATATCCTAAAATACGACTTATCCATTTTCATATTTTTTTTATTAATTTCTAAAGAAAACATTACTTTGTGAAAAACCCACAAATCATCAAAAGACATGTGCTGGTTGGGTTATAGAATTTTGACAGTCACATGACATAATCTTCTCAAGTATCCTCCAACAACTTTGCATTGTATTGTTTTAATCAAAGATATCATTTAAGTTTATTCTTCTTACACATCTCCTCTTGCTCTTAATGTTGTATCTCAACTCTTTCTCGTCTCTTCTCTACTTACATCTTCATCTCATTCACCACGTCGAAATATTCTACCTAAAAATAAAGCATTCTTATACTAGAAGTATTCAAAACTTTATTTTTTTCTCCTTCCCTTTTAGCAGAGAATTTAGAAACTTTGCCCCCAAGTTAGCGTCATAAAGACTGCATCCCACTTTATATAACGTATCCTCAACTATCTAAGTTCGGTTGCTATAATAAAACCCTGTCTAAGACCCCAATCTTGAAATTGACTTATCAAACACATAACAATACACCAAAGTCCTTATTATGGGTAGTAACTGATCACTACAAGACCATAATCTACAACTTTTAATTCTATAACTTGTTTAATTTGTATAGATAGAAGATCTAATTGCTTGACTATGTTTTTTACAAGGATTTGAGTACCTTAATTCCATGTTCTTTTTTTTTCGATAAAAAACTTATTTAATTTGATTCTCTTCTTATTAAATAATTAATAAAGTTTTTTATTTTTTAAAAACGGAATAATGTAATGGTTATTAACTTAATTGACAGTAATTATTAATAGATAAACATTAACGAATTTTATTTATTGATCATTTCTGAAAATAATGACATTAATTTTAATAGATAAATGATTTTGTTGTATTTTTTAAGATTGGTAAACTGAATTAAATTTTAAGAAATCACATTGTAAGAAAATATAATTAAGACTAAATTAAATTTTAAAAATTAGTCTTACTAAGTTTCGTGACTCTTGGAATCATGCGCATGGCACCTACGAGTTTATATATATATATATATATATATATATATATATATAAATATATATATAAATAAAGTCACTTATAAAAATTATTTGATAAATAATCAAATTATATTAATTATGTTGAAATTTTTATATTAATACTGTACATAAATAAAATACTGTCATCTTGTTAATGTTTTTATATAAAAAAAACATATACTTAGACTTTTGGATAAATCTCTTTATAAGTACTTTAAAAAAAGAGTTAAATAAGTTAAAGTTAACTTATCTTTAAATTAAGATGTAAAAGTTTGTTTGTACAGATTTTCTAAATTTTATTTTTCAGTTTATATAAAAACTAACTTTAATTTATATAATAGTTTATTTTATTAGTTTTATAAAAATGTGTATAAATAAATTTTGTCTAGATGTTTTAATGAAAATAAATATATTATATGGGATACATAAAATTCCTATTTTTAAAATTATACAGTATTATAATTATAGTTAATTTAAAATTTTATATTTTTGAAATATAATACTTATTTTAAAGATAAAACACTAAATTTAAATTAAGAAAGAACATAAATTATACATATACTACCTTGTGTAAGTTTTGTTTAGTGTTTACTTTATCAACAAAACTTGTTTTTCCTGACGTGGTGAGGTGTGTCAGTGTTATCCTAATATCTTGTCTCCGACCATTTTGGTAACTAAAAAATCCTATAAATTTCACTTTGCTTCATATTCTGTCGCCATTCCTATCTTCTTCCTCTTCTTCTTTCCAACACAAACTACCCTTCTCTCATTTTCTTTTCCCTTTCTACCCCATTATAGTTCTTGTAAGTTCATCTTCTTTCTTTCTATTTGTCAGTTTGGTTCTCTTATTATTACAACTGCTGGTTTTTTCTTGCTACAGATCTACCAAGTGCCGTTTTGAATCGATTTATTTACGCACTCTAGTTATTTGTCTCTTGCGTTACTGAGCTACTTAGGACTCCGGTTTTAGAATTGTTTGTCCTCTACTCAGAACGACAATGCTAAAAACGTGTGTTCCTGTCTCTGAAACCTCAGATTTGGTTAGGATGCTATTTGTCTTCTTGTTTCTCATTGATATCTTTGTTCTCAACAGCTGAGGTTTATGGATACTTGCAAATTTATTAGGGCTCTTTTATGTTTACTACTAATCTCAAATTCATAATCTTTGGATTCAGCTTCTGAATGTGCAATTGTATTTAAGAGTTTTATTGTCTATAGTGGTCCTAATCCTGTTTGACTCAAACAGAATTGTCTCCTCGTGATCCATGGAGAATACCTGTGGTTTCATACCGATAAAATCAATATGAATCCCTTGTAATAAAGGGTTCTTCCTTTTGGTTGGTGGATTTGGATGTGTGTTTCGTTTTTAATATTGTTTTTTGAAAGTCTTGTTAGCTTCATTTATTTTATTAACGCATCCATTGGCTAATTTTGCTCTGGGTTTTCATGCAAGAGGACAATGGACTCTTAGTAGTTTTCAATTGAGTTGTTTTATTTGATTATAATTTCATCTAGCCCGGCATTTAATTCAATAGGGTCAAAAGATTATTTTTCTTGTTAAAAACTTAGTTTTGTTTGGTTTTGAGATCAAACTTATGGACTTTCTAGGTACACGGAAAGGTGGACTTTTGTTAAAGGATAATTCCTGACTATGATTCTAGATTATGGTGTTTACAAACATTTGTTATGCTTTCTTGTTCGAGCGATATCTGTAAAAGGAACAGTTGTTTGTTTTTTCTTAAACCTTGCAAATTGAATATTTTTCAATGAGTTTCCTTTTCTCAATTAAATACTTGAAATTTTCTAAATCTTGTGCTACTTTTCCCCTTCTCAGTTTCATTCATTCAGCTGATATGGACTTAAAGGGAATGGAAGTCACTGGTGGCTAAGGCTTGCGAGTTCTATGGCCTACTCTCGTATGGCTTTACAGTTTTTTTTTAATGTGTGTTGTTGCTTAATTTCAATTTTTAGCTTTGAAAAATATTACAACTCTTTGCCTTAATTTATAGATACCTGTGAAATGTGCGAGGGTAGATACAGCTTTGGAAGCTTAATATATAATTGGCAGAACACAAGTAAGAAGGATTATTGTAGGAGCATAACTTCTGTTATGGAATTACAATCAGATTGGATAAAGCACAGAAAGTCGTCTTCATATACTGCTCACATGATTCGTTCTGCCACATCTTTTATGCCATGGTCTTGCAGAATCCCTATTGGGGAAGGGTATTATGAATTTCTTTAGTTTGTTGTAGTCATTTTCACATTGTTTGGTTGATTGGTCGCCAACAAAATTTCTCAACGTCTTTGTGGTACGTCATATCTGTGTTTGCTAATTTGAAAAATGCCTGGTTTTGTGGCCGAAAAGAAGAGATATACAGACCCAAATATGTGTTTTCCCAATTTGGCCAACCATGGTAAACCAACCTTTTCGAAAAGCAATCGTTGTGTGAGGTCTGAGGCTCTAGATGATGATGATGACGATAGTAGTATCCCCATTCTACCTGGGTTGCCTGACGATGTTTCAAAGCACTGCCTTGCACTTGTGCCTCGTTCTAACTTCCCTGCCATGGGCGGTGTAAGTAAGAGATGGAGAGGCTTTATTCGAAGCAAAGAATTTATAACCGTGAGAAAATTGGCTGGGATGCACGAGGAATGGCTCTATATCTTAACAGCCGGTAGTGAAGGAAAAGGGAGCCATTGGGAGGTCATGGATTGTCTTGGTCACAATCGCCGATCCCTTCCACCAATGCCTGGTCCAGCCAAGGCTGGCTTTGGGGTGGCGGTTCTCAATGGAAAGCTCCTTATTATGGCTGGCTGTTCATCAATTGATGGAACTGCATCTGTCTCGGAAGAGGTTTATCAATATGATTCTTGTCTCAACAGGTAAACTTACCTTTATATTTGACTTTATAATTCCAACTTCATAATTGAGTTAATAGATGATTGTGGCACTTTACTTAGTTGTCTAGTGTACTACTTATGAGACTCATGTTATGGGAAACCTTTGGGTATCTGTGATTGGGTGAGAGATTTAAACCTGTTATATTGATTTTTCGAGCCTGTTATCTTTATACCGGGTGAAAATAATCGTACCACCAGTTCTATAATTTATCCATTTCTGGGGATGTGTTGATTTTAGAAATTAGAACTGAAGGGGCCGTTTGTCCATGGTTAGAAGTCTTTCTGGTATAAGATTTTAACTATTCTAACAAGCGTGTTTTTCTTTGACAACCGTTTCACTGAAAACACTATAAAGTAGGAAATTTAAACTAGAAAAGTTTGGAATGGCTTGACAGACAATGACTTGTTGTATTGTATGATTTTAATTGGCCAGTTATGTAAGGGCATAAAATGGATTTCAAGATTAAGAAAATCATTGTCAACGTTGAAACATGAAATATGATTGACCATACATCAGCCTCCCACTTTTATAGTGTTTGTTGTTACACTCATGTATATATCTGCTTATGCTCCTTTTTGATAAATCCCTCTGTAATTGATAAAGATGCATCACTTTGTCCATGTCACCTCTTATTATTAATTTGGCTACATATTCTATGATAGAGCACCGTGCTATTATTAAACTTTGTAATTGCAATTGCAGCTGGAGCAGATTATCAAGCATGAATGTGGCTCGGTATGACTTTGCTTGTGCTGAAGTCAATGGCTTGGTTTATGCTGTTGGAGGCTATGGTGCAAACGGTGACAGTCTCTCCTGTGCAGAGGTGTATGATCCGGATACCAACAAGTGGACGCCAATAGAGAGCCTCCGTCGTCCAAGATGGGGTTGCTTTGCCTGTGGATTTGAAGGGAAGCTCTATGTCATGGGTGGAAGATCAAACTTTACAATTGGAAATTCCAAGTTTGTTGATGTGTACAACCCAGAGAAGCATGACTGGTGTGAGATGAAAAATGGGTGTGTGATGGTCACTGCTCATGCAGTGCTGGGAAAGAAGTTGTTCTGTATGGAGTGGAAAAACCAGCGGAAGTTAGCAATATTCAATCCAGAGGACAATTCATGGAAAATGGTACCAGTCCCTTTGACAGGGAGTTCAAGCATTGGTTTTCGGTTTGGGATATTGGATGATAAGTTGTTGCTGTTCTCACTGGAGGAAGAGCCTTCATATAGGACTTTGTTGTATGATCCAAGTGCAGCCCCAGGATCTGAGTGGCAGACTTCTGATATAAGACCATCTGGTTTGTGCTTATGCAGTGTAACTATTAAGGCCTGAAAGATTGTTGCTTCTGAGTTTAGAGACCTTGAGAGAGCTTTGGACCTTTGTTGTTTTAGTAGAATTAGATGTTAATTTACTGTTTTTGCTTGTTCCTGATAGTTTTATCATGTCATGCCATGTCTAATTTATGGTTGGATCATTTCCTCAAGTTTATTCAAGTAGTTGCCATCAACTTTGAGCAGCACTACTTTAAATAAATTATGGTTGCAGTTTTCTTTTCCTTTTTCTATTCTAATTAGAAGGTAATAACTTAAGGATTTAAGACCTACTTAAATCTTGATGCACTTGTGATTCAATCTCTGTAGTTGGGCACACATGTTCATACTTTATGGGGCCAGCATTTGCACGAATGGTGGTTAAATAGAACCATGTGAATCAAGAAGGGGAATAAAAGGCATGGAATTAGCAGACAAAAAGAAGAAACCAAATCACGAAGTTAAGAAGATTTTTTGGATGTGATTTTCTGTCAGGACATGAAGGTGGATAATTAAAAATAAGTTATTTTAACTAAAAATAAATAAATTTTTGCGTTTTTTATTTAAACTGGCAATTGAAAAAGATTTTAAACATAATGATTTGAACATAAAATTTCAGATTTTGTAAAAAGTAACGTGATTTGAACATTAAAAAAACCCGGAAAAAATTAACAGAAAATATGAATGTAAAGCAACTAAGAATAATTTAAGAATTAAAACGAACAGGAAATGTAAATAACAAAAGACATTAATTACTTAGGATAAAATAGAAGTTTGTATAACTTTTTTATAAAGTTGCTCATCATACAAGCATCATTACTTCTTTTTGTCATTTTTATTTTTAGTGCTTATAGATAGTTGGTATCAAATATTTTTGCCGTAAGTTACATTAAACCTTATACATAGACAACAATACCATAGTTGATATCAAATATTTTTGCCACAACTTTCATATCATGATACCATGATGATTATCAATGTCCACACCAACACCATCCTCAACGTCAGCTTCAACACCTTTTTGGGTTCCACATCACCACCATCCTTAACATTATATTTAACACCTTCAGGTTCTACACCACCATCCTTAACATTACCTTCAACACCTTCGATTTCCACACCATCACCTAAAACCAACAACACTTCTGCCTCTGAAACAACATGCACTAAAAATAAATGAACTTCACCATGTGTATTTGCAATTTTCAGCATTTCTATTGTACCGCGATCATCAACCAGAACATCCAATCTATTTTCCAACTCTTCACAACCTTTACGTGAATACCACATCTCCTGTACTTTTAAAAACCTCATCTCCTTTATGATGCCAAGTATTTCAAAGTAACTCCATCTATCATTGTCACATGACCATGTTGATGTATCACCACCAACATATCTCGCATCACAAAATGTCCCACGCTGGTGGACCACAAACTAAAAGTAACCTTCTGCCATGATATGGACTTTATAAAAGGTATCCTTGTAAAATATAGAAAATGTTGGACCACATGTTATGTCAGAAACCAAATGTTTGACCACACATAGAAAATTCTTGCACATGGTGGACCCTACATCATAAACTACTCTGTAAATGTTCTCTCAAAGTAATCACAAATAGAACCACTCTAAAAGTAAGTCAAAAAGTTCTAACATTAGAAATGACCACCACAAACTGCACCACGCTCAACAACGCCTTCAAGTTCCACAAACGTTACCCCACACAATTGCACTTCACGAGCTCAGGATCGCACCTCACAATCCAACCACGGGATTGAATCACAAACTGTAATTTATTGGCTTATTTCAATAGTGTTCATTTAGTCATTTCATGAAGACAACACTAGAATCTTCCATAATTCACATTTACTAATTGTATTTACTCTTAATTTAGGGTTTAGTTATGTGCTTTGTAATGACCGTTGTGATTCTCCACTATAAATTGTAATATATATAATATACTTTATAAATTTTGTGTTGCCTACTACTCTTTAATAACAATTGTCGTGTGTGTAGTTTTTTTATTGTGTGTATTATTTGAACTCTCATATAACATTACATGATATATATGATTTAGTAACATTATCTTACCTTGTAGTGATTTCATTAATTATTATTTATTTCAAATATATGAACGTAATATTTTCATTACATGCTCCTTGGTGTGATAACTTTGCTTTTGGATAGAAAAAACTTTCAAGCCCAATGTACATGTCATTCATTTAGACATATAACATTACATCATACATGAGGTATGAACATTATCATATTTGTACTGATTCCATTTATAATTTTTTTATTTTTTATAAAAGAAGCTAATAATCTCCTTCCATATTGCTTCCTAATGATAGTTGCACTTTTGAAAAAAAAATAGTTATCCTCATTTCTATTTTTAACTCATACTTTGTTGACTTATTTCAATTGTGTTGATTTAATCATTACATGAATTCAACACTGAAATATTAGGTACAAATCTCCACTTTTGCATTTCATATGTTAATTTCTTTTGTAAATTATGTTATGTTTTTTGCCAGTGTGAACCCAAACTTTATGTTTTTTTTACTGTAATCTGTATATTAACATTATTAGCATAACTTCCATAATTTGCATTTTCAATTTGGTTTTTTACTAAGTGTATTTTATTTTTTATTACTTGTAGGGTGATATAGTGTTTTGTAATGAATATAATATCTTTTAAAAGTGTTATGTTGCATATTGCTCTATATTAACATGTTTTCTTTTGGACAAAACAAAACTTTGCGTACTCATTTTTTAGAATGATAAGAGTGCAACTATGACAAGTACAAAATCACTCTTCTATGTTTCATATGTTATTTTTTCTGTAATTTTTGTTATTTTGGGTTACTTTTATTTGCAGGTCTATTTTTTTCCTCCACAATATTTACATTTAAGTTAGATGTTGTGGTAATTATAATCTAATGTTTCTCAACACTCAAATTATGGCAACTAAAGAGAAGGACTTATGTATTTCATGATTGCTATTGTTTGTTGATTTTGTTATGTTCTGTCACTTACGTGGAAGTTGTTTTAAAAGCTTAGCTTCTGCATTGCAAAATTGTAAAGAATATAATATATTTTTAGTGGTAGATCTGATAGGTACAAACCCCCTCTTATATATTTCATATGTTATTCTTATTGTATATTATGTTATTTTTTGCACATTGATTTCTATTTGTTATTGTTTGTGTTCATTCTTTTATATTTTACCACTTATAGCAAATTTGTTATATATACAGTTTCTGTTCCGTACTGTTCTCTATCAGTTCATAAATTTGTTTTTCACTGCTATGCTCTAATTGAACCCGTGCTACCTTATTTCAAATCTATTTATTCAATAATCTTGTGCTCAAAAGTAATATTGTATCATGTACACGAAAACACATGTATATTTTGTCACTTTCATTTCTACATATATGTTTTTGTGTTCTTACTTTTCAATTTGCTTCTAGAGTTTTATTTTTTAAGTGTTATGTGTTGTCTTATTTTAAATGCAATGACTTAATATTTTTCATGTGGTTAAAATTCAAAAAATTTGGTAGCCACACACAAATATTTTTATATTTCATGTCTCATTCTATTTGTGATTTTTTAGGTTTTGTCAATTTCATATTTATTAATTCCAATTATCATTCTTGCATCTAATTTTTTATTCCTTTAACTATTTTTTATCTCTTATTAACGGCATGATTGATATTGTGTTTTGTAATGATAGTTATGATTTTAGACAAAAGAATATTATTATTCAATTTTTTTCTTAATATTTTAATTCAATTTTTTTTATTTAAATAAGTCTTGTGCACGGGTAAAGTACTAGTTCATACCCATTTTATATCCTATTTTCATTTGGCAACCTCCACCTCCATACCTTTCTCATGCACCCCTATATTAATTGTGGAAAGTCAGTTTAAATCTTTTTAAATAACCCTAAATGAAGCATAACCTCACTTTTTAAAATAATCTTAGAGCAACACCCCCATACCCCTTTCCAATCGTATACCTCCGTTCCAGCTGCAACACTTTCAATCTTCTCCAACTGCAGTGCTTGAGAGAGTAATTTCATCATTTAAGTATGTAGGAGATGATTGACAAGAAGATTTGTTGTATTCATAGTTTCCAGTATAAAGATAATTTTTTCTTTTTTAATTTTGTACTCCATTTTTGCATCTCGTTGATTTTTTTTTTTAGTTTTGTAACTTCCAGAAGAATGCCTAAATTTTTTAAAAAGTGAGCTCAAAATAATAATAAAAGTAAACATATTTTTAAATATCTTTCTATTTTATTTTATTCATCTTTTTATTATTTGAAAAGAAATAATTTAATCATTATTAACTTATATTCTTATGACACAAATTAGTTCAAATAACTTAATACTTTTATTTAACTTTTTTTAATATTTAAAAATAAAGAACATTAAACAGATTTTTTAAAATAGAAAGGAATCAATTTAAACATGACATTTACTAATTTTGTGTTTTTTTTTACAATTTTTTATTTATTTGAGACATCTTAAATTTTTAAATTTTAATTTATATATATTTTTATTAAATTTTTTTAATATAATTAAATATACTGTTAATGTTAATTTATAATTTAATTAATGAGTAGTGTTGAAATTAAAAAAATAATATGAAGGAAGAATTAATCTTTCCATTTTATTCTCCAACTAAACTTAAATTGTATTTTAGTGGCGTAATAATTTTCACAACCGTCACAAACATGCAAATCCTGGGTAGGCCCATAACCCATCAATGCAATCATTTTCAAGCCCATAACGAAACTAACACAGTGAATTTGGATGCGTGAAGACAGTCACAACTACCTTTGAACCCATTCTTAAATACGAAACAAGTTTTGTTGTGAAGTTCCCTCTCTCTCACTGTTATTGGTCTTAGCCTTCAGCGATTTACGTCACGCGCATACTGAAGCAAACCAAAACCATTTCATCGTTTTGATCATTCTATATAAATCACTATTATTAATTAAGTTAAATTTAATTGAACGCATACGAACAGAAACAAACAAGCAAACACTGTCCACCTTCCATCTCCTCTTTCGTTCCTCCGAGGTAACGCTGTCTCGCATGGCGTTCGGATCTTCCGAGGATGTCTCCGCTATCAAATTATTGCTCCTTCTGGCGGTCATGTACGGACTCGTGTCGGCGCTGACCCACTCCGTCATCTACATGAAATTCGTGAACCCTCTCGGGAACGACGCGCCGCTCGATCGATTCTCTGAAGGAAGAACTATACAACATGTTCGAATGTTGTCCCAAGAGATCGACGGTCGTCAAGTGAGCCACATTTAATTCCTTTTTGTTTTTTAATTTGGAAATTGAAACTTTGTCAGCGTTATTTCGTGTTAAGGATATTGTTTACAATTAGGGATCTTTATTGTCTGACAAGATATCAATCGCTTTCCAATGAGTGGAATCCATCGCTTTTTCATCGCTGTTATGAATTAAGAAGGGCTGCTACTCGTACAGTAACTTGTATAATATAATTTATATGACAATATTTTTATTTTGTGAAGATACGTATTAAAATATTTTAAAACTCATTATAAACATGATTTTTAATTCTGAATGGTTAAGAGTGGGAAATTTTTCACACAGTAGACACCTATTAAATTTATCGTCTTAATTGTAACTTGTTGTACAAAAAAGAGAACATTTTTCTTAGGAATCTAAAATGGTTTTATGAATGTTGACTTTTGGTGCATTTATTAACAGGAAGGGCGTCCTGGTTTAAAAAAGGCAGCAGAATATATTAAGGGTCAGTTGGAAGAACTAAAGGAGCGAGCTAGCTCCAATGTCAGGTTGCAATAGTACTTTATTATTATTATTATTATTATTATTTGTCACACAATTCTTTTTCTCTTTTCCCTTGTTGGCCCACTTACTTGTTTTATTTAATACACTTTTAATGTATGTTTCTTTCTTTCAATTTCTTGAACTCTGATTTTGTTTCCAACATTTTACTCGCAGAATTGAGATTGAGGAGACTACTGTAAGTGGTTCCTTCAATATGTTGTTTTTGGGCCACAACATAGCTCTTGGATACAGAAATCATACTAATATTATTATGAGGTACACTGGCAGTTCAATATGGTCATTTGTATTGGATTCAGATATGTGTATTGGGATATAGAATGGTATTCTTGCGCTATAATTACCCCTTTCACTTCAAAGTTCAAGCAGTTTTAACATTTCATATTTGAATTTCCTTGTTTTAAGGGTAAACTTCCCTTAAGACGCCACTAGTCTTTCCATTGTCCACTTAAGAAAATATCGCCACCTGGAACTCACTGTCTAAATTCAACTTATAGTTGATAAGTCACCACTTTGTTATCCAAACTGATCGCCAAAATGATACAACTGATAGGAGTTAACTACTGAGTTGAGTATAAAGTAGACAAAAAATAAAGTTGTGGATGCCATGTCAAGATCAATGCATGCAATTAAATGTCCACAATATAAGGGCATGCTGCTGTAGCCAGAACCGTGCAAGAATTGCAGCATAATTGGAAAGGGATAAGGAAAGATGTTTCGCAATTCATAAGCAAATGTTTCACATACCACGGCAAGCTAGATTTAGTAACATGAAAGCAATGTTATTTCGACAGTTGCCAATCACCAATAAAATGTACGAGGACATAGGAGCATGGATTTTCAACTGGCTCAAAATTATCTGTCTATCACTAGGACACACTGTCGTAGTAGTGATTATTGATCATTGTATAAGGCCACTTAGCATAGTCATGATAACTAATAGTTCTACTTTGCCAATTGCAGAGTAGTTCATTCACCATTGGCAGTTTATTGAATCATTTTCTTTCTGGTTGTGGCTGATTAAACAATTATGATATTGCTGCTATTATAGGGGTGGGTTCAAATCATTCTATATGAGGAGCCAGTTGAGATTGAGGGTTTTTACTTGTACCACAATTGAGTGCAATCTTACCCTGTCTTTCCAACACCAGTTTTAATTTTTTCAAAGGAAATTATACATATTCCACCAGAAAATTCAAAGATGTATTCGTATCATTCTGTTTCCCTTCTTACATTTGGTTCTCACCTTCCTCTTATTTTCAGTTCCCTGCAATGATGTGAACTTCTTGCAAAGAAAGTTATAATTAGGAACATCATACTTCTTGAAGTGTGTTTAGCTCACATGCACTGCTTGTTTTATAACTGGCATTATTTCTGAATCAAAGTTGAGGGTTAATGGGCACAGAGTTGAAAGGGTTATTTTAAAGGGTGAACTACATAAAGTGTCCCTTTGTTTAACTTACATCCCTGAATGTTGGTTAACATTGAAACTGTTAAAATAGAGTTTGGTTTCTTAAGTGGGATTTCATGTGGCCTTACATAATCCTTTTGCCATAATGTCGTTTTTTAGTAGAAAAAAAAATACCTTATAATTAAAAATTAGAAGTCCTAAGGTTTCACACTGATTAGGAATATGGATAATATTTCTTATAAGGCTTGGGTAATCCTCACCCTTGAGTTATGCTATGTGGTTGAGCTATACTCTGTAATTTCTATTATGGTATTAGGCCTCTCTAGTCTTAATGTTGGATTTCCTGCTGATGTTCAGTCTTGCAAATTTCCTGTTCTAAATGTCCAGTTGTAGAGGTGTGAGCAGAGTTGTCAATAACAGAGGACCTTTATTTACACTGCCATAGCATTGCACTTCAAAATTTCAAAACAGCAGTCATCCTGCCTGCTATGTGCTATACTGTTACAGTGTTTTTAGTGTCAGCCAGCCACTACGCGCTGCTATGTGGGATTCGTAACCATGGGTTTGAGTTAACACGTCCATGTCCTACATTAGCTAGGAATATGGGAAGAATACTCCTTATTAGGCTTGAGCATCTTCTCCCCCTGACTTAGCTTTTGCCATCGAGTTAGGCCCAGTTCATTTCTATTAAATAATAGGGAGCCAATAGAGAAAAGGGATGAAAAAAAATGTATTAGACAAGCTTGCTTTCTACAATCTGAGTCGGTTCTATCAATGGGGTCACCTGCTAGTAACATTACAACAACATCGTGACAATCATACAATTAAGGAAGTAAAAAATCATACACCTAGTAGTTTCAAAGATAAACATGTTGAGAGGGTAAATTGAGAAAGATATAGATAGAACTTCGTATATGTAATGCAAAAATTTGAATGAAGTACATGTGGTGTGGTGGTGGTAATCTGGATTTACCGTTCTTGCAATAAACAGTGGCATTTTGATGCAATCTCTCTGTCTGTTTGCTTTACTTTTTAGTTTTCTAAATGATACTTCTCCTGGTGGGCACACACGTGACCTTGAAAAGTGATATACCATTTCTTAAACTGTAGAGTTGGACTGAACATAAGGTAGGAACTGATATGACTCTTTTAATGTAAATTAAGAAGGTTCATTGAAGAAAGGAGGGTTACAGACAGTATTAGCAGATAATTATGTTCAATTTATAGATCTCTGAAATATGGATATAATGATTAATTATTGAACATGTTGTGTCAAGAGTCAAGACTATATTGAATCATTATTGTACCTTAAGTGACTACACATATTTTATGTACATCATATAACAAAGAAGGTTATGTGAGTGTAACACTCTGTTTGACATGTATTGGCTCTCTTAGTGTAGTTGTTTCAATTACACAATTGTTAAATCTGTCGTAGTAGTGGTTTTTGTTTGACTGTTGGTTAGGGTAACTGTTCTGTTAGACTATTGGTTTGTGTAACTGTTATGTTAGACAGTTACAATTAAATTGTATCTGAGCTATGTATATTTTCTTCTGTTAACCGAGTCTAACATTCATCTTGTATTTTTTACCCTTTTCATAATAAGTTAGTATATCAGTTTTCTATCACAGTATCATGAGCACATTGATCCTTTTTCATGGCTTTTGCCAGAAATCTTGATGGTGATTTTTTTCAATTCCGATGACTGCTCCGGCTTCTCTTTCATTGCCGACAGCTGCTCAGACCTCTTCGATTCCAGTGGCTGCTCCAGCCACTTTTTCTCATCAATTCACTAAAAAGCTTGATGAAAGAATTTTTTTGTTGTTGCAACAACAAATTAAACCTATTATCAAAGCTGTATCCTTCATCGGTTTGTTGTTTCTTTCTCCTTTTATTCCTATGGGTTTTCTTTTTGAAAGTGATCGTGATCAAAATCCGCGTATCTAGACTGTTGGTTAGTGTTAACTGCTTTGTTACACAATTACAACTAACTTGTAACTGAGCTCTGTATATAGTCTTCTGTTACTAGAATCTCATTCATCTTGTATCATTTACCCCTTTCATAATAATAAATCAGTGTATAAGTTTTTTTATAATGTTAAGATATCTGTCTTTGTTTAAGGAATATTAAGTGCTTTTTTTTTTACTACAGGATATCATCTGTGGTTTCCAAAGAGACTGATCCATCAGTTTTAGTGAATGGACATTTTGATAGTCCCCTTGGTTCCCCTGGTGCTGGTGACTGTGGTTCGTGTGTTGGTGAGTAGTGGGTACATTTGAAGTCATCATTGAAGACATTATATTTGGGAAATCTATACCTGACCTTAAGCATTCTGAATCGTATTGTTTGTCTTATTTCCCCCCTTTTCAGCATCTATGCTGGAAATTGCAAGACTAATAGTCGACTCTGGTTGGGTTCCCTACCGGCCGGTTATTTTCCTTTTTAATGGTGCTGAGGAACTTTTTATGCTGGTAGGAAGTTTTTCTATAGAGAATAATGCTTTATTCATGAGTGGATTTTACGATAATGAAACTAATGGTTGTGTTGTTTACTTCTGATGCTTAAGGGTGCACATGGGTTCATGAAGACACATAAGTGGCATGATACAATAGGAGCTTCTATAAATGTG